>NW_024086782.1:0-31275 GCF_009730915.1 Dioscorea cayenensis subsp. rotundata
AGCCAAACCTCTCGAAAGAAAGAAAAGACTATAATAGGGGGTGAAAAAGACAAAAATGTGTGAAGGTGGCTCATGGGGAAGATGGACTTCATCCATATTACGGTAGAATGGAGCAAGGGAGCGAACTCCCAGACATGCTTTTGAGGCCGCTTAGCAACTGTTTTCTTCGATTTGGTAGCCATACCTACATGTAAAGGAAAATCAATTAGTTCCATTCAGACTACAGAAAAATGAGAACACACGGTCGTGCGGAAATTCCGCACATCCGTGCGAGTCCACGGGGCATGGAATCCGCACGCCCCTTGTAGCCAATCTCCATGCCACCTCTCTATTTCACTTCCATATCATCTTAGAAACAAATTATAATCAGTTTAGCAAGAAAATGATGCGTATTAACCATTTCAATCACAGATAATCAGTTAGAATCCAACGAAATCGAAGAAGAGAAGAAATCAAGGCTTAACGATGAACTGCACTTAAACACTCCTACAATCCACACAATGCTCTATCAATCGACTCGAAGACGACGATGAGCGGGGACAAGAATGTCAGGAAAATGCTCTTTGGGTGGTTTAGGGTTATTTGAGGAGAAGGGTGTGACTCTTGTATTGGAAGAGCGGATGGTCCCTTAAATCCTGAAGAACCACACGGGCGTGCGGGAGTTGTCCACGCCCGTGCGCCCTCAAATGACGGGTTCACGAGGGCGGGACGCTTGCGCCCCCGTGGCCTTCTGGATATCCGAGAGAAATGTATACACGCCCATGTGGAAATTCCGCACGGGCATTCACATGCCGAACTCACAGGGGGCAGCCGCACGCCCCTGTGTTTTCTCGGGATGGAGGAAGCAACCTGCAGAGATTCGCACGGGCTTCCGGAATTTACCCACGCCCATGTGTGGTTCAGAAGGTCACCCACAGGGGCGAGTCCACACCCCTGTGTGTTCTCAGGAAAATCTGCCCAACTCTGCAGGAAGGCACACGCCCGTGCGAAAATTACCCAGGAGCGTGTGCCAGTCGCATGGTCGTCCACAGGGGCAGCCGCACGCCCCTGTGCCCTCTCTGGATGAGTTCACAATGCACATCCACGGGCGTGCGGAAATTCCCCATGCCCGTGCGTTTTCTCTGGATGACTTAGAAAAAGCGCAGGGCTCTGCGAGAAACTATTCCGAACATGTCTGACACACTCGAGCCCCTGCCCTATTATGCAAAAATTTACGAGATAAAAAAACACAAAAATAGAACTAAAACGTCCAAACTTCGCCAATTCGCAACAAAACACATAATGAATTCTTTTAAAAACCCACAATAAGATTGCAGCACAAGCACTTAACAATTGAAACACCAACACTTAACAATTTATTCATGCAAACAAACTAAACTAAAAGGTACGAAAACAGTAAACACTTGGGTTGCCTCCCAAGAAGCGCTTGTTTAACGTCACTAAGCTTGACGTATCTTTCTTACCTCACGGGGGTTTATGGAGGAAAAATACTTCTCTATTGTCACTGCAAATTTCTCCGCCATGGTATGGTTTCAGCCTATGTCCATTCACCTTGAATGTGCCCTTCTCTGAATGACTAATCTCAATGGCTCCATGAGGTGAAACTTCGGTTACGGTATACGGACCAGACCATCTCGATTTAAGTTTCCCCGGGAATAAACGTAAACGGGAGTTGAATACTAGCACCTGATCGCCGACTTTGAAGTCTTTCGGGATTTTAATATGCTTGTCATGCCACTTCCAATTTCTTTCATTATATATCCTTGCATTCTCATATGCCTTCATCCTCCATTCATCTAGCTCATTGAGATGTAATATTCGTTGCTCTCTAGATTTGCACAAGTCAAAATTCATCAATTTAATTGCCCAATACGCTTTGTGCTCTAACTCCACCGTTAAATGGCAAGATTTTCCATACACTAAATTATAAGGAGTGGTCCCTATTGGTGTTTTGTATGCTGTTCTATGAGCCCAAAGCGTGTCGTCCAACCTTTCAGACCAATCTCGTTTACCTTGTTCCACTGTTTTAGTTAAGATTCTCTTGAGCTCTCTGTTTGTAACCTCCACTTGCCCACTCGTTTGTGGATGGTAAGGTGTCGCAAGACGATGATGAACCCCATAACGCTTTAACACTTTTGCTAATTGTGCATTACAGAAATGTGTTCCCCGATCGCTAATGATAATTCTTGGAGTTCCGAATCGAGCAAATAACTTCTTAAGAAATTTTACCACAGTTCTTGAATCATTAGTTGGAAGAGCCAGGGCTTCCACCCACTTGGAAACATAGTCAACTGCTACCAAAATGTATTGATTGCCATTGGACTTTGGAAATGGTCCCATGAAATCAATTCCCCATACATCAAACACCTCGCAAAAATTGCATAGGATTTTGAGGCATCTCATCCCTTCATGATAGGTTTCCAGCCCTTTGACAACTATCACATCGTAAAAACAAATTGATGAACGTCTTGGAATAAAAGTCGGCCCGAGTAGAACCCAGCAGCTAGAACCTTCTCTGCGAGTTCGACTTGGACGCATAGTGCCCTCCCATCGGGCTCGAGTGACAATGCGCAATGATGTTCCACCCTTCCTCCCTAGAAACACACCTTCGCACCACCGATCTGCGCAAATACGGAGCAGTGCGGATCTTCCCGGAAGAAATTCTTTAGATCATCTGAAAAAAATTTCTTCTTACGTTGAAAAGCTTAAGCCCCTGCTTCAATACCTTTCATGACGGATAATTTGCAAAAATCCATAAACCATGGGGTATCTTCGATTCGATTCTGTACCGCATACTGGTGTTCTTGGGGAAGAAATCATTAACTTCCTTGCTTGCCGGTTCTTGCCCCTCACAACCTTCTAATCTCGACAAATGATCGGCAACCACATTCTCTGTTCCCTTTTTTTATCTTTGATTTTCCATATCGAATTCTTGCAACAACAATATCCACCGAATCAATCTCAGCTTTGCATCTGCCTTGTTCATGAGATAACGGAGTGCAGAATGATCTGTGAACATGGTGACATTAGATAGGATGAGATATGGTCTGAATTTATCACAAGCATACACTACTGCTAATAATTCCTTTTCAGTAGTGGTGTAATTCTCTTGAGCACTTGTGAGGGTCTTGCTAGCATAATAAATCGGTTGAAATTGCTTATTTCTTCTTTGCCCTAAAACCGCTCCCACTGCATAATCACTAGCATCACACATTACTTCAAATGGCTCATCCCACTTCGGTATTGTCAGGATTGGTGCTTGCACTAACTTCTCTTTCAATACATTGAATGCATTCAGACAGTCATTCCCGAAGTCAAAAGGGGTATCCTTCTCCAGAAGTTTGGTCAACGGTTGAGAGATTTTTGAAAAGTCCTTAATAAATCTTCTGTAAAAACCTGCATGACCCAAGAAACTGCGGATCCCTTTTACATTCGTAGGTGGTGGAAGTTTGTCAATTATCTCAATCTTCGCCTTATCCACCTCCATACCTGCCTGAGAAATCTTATGTCCAAGGACGATGCCTTCTTGCACCATAAAGTGACACTTCTCCTAGTTAAGGATGAGATTCATCTCTTCACATCTCACTAATACTCTTTCCAAATTGTTTAAGCAAGCATCAAAAGAGTCCCTGAACACTGAAATGTCATCCATGAAAAGTTCCATAATATCTTCGAGAAAGTCATCAAAAATGGCCGTCATGTAATGCTGAAATGTTGCAGGGGCGTTACAAAACCCAAAAGGCATTCTTCTATAAGCAAAGGTACCATAAGGGCAAGTAAATGTGGTTTTCTCCAGATCTTCTGGGGCTATCGAAATTTGAAAGTATCCAGACATGCCATCAAGGAAACAGTAGAAATGATGTCCTGCTAATCGCTGCAACATTTGGTTAATGAAGGGCAAAGGAAAGTGATCTTTCCTAGTGACATCATTTAGTCTTCTATAATCAATGCAGACTCGCCAACCCGTCACTATCCTCATGGGGATTAACTCGTTCTTTTCATTCCTCACTACTGTTATTCCTCTTTTCTTTGGGACAACTTGGGTCAGACTCACCCACTTGCTGTCGGATATGGGGT
This sequence comes from Dioscorea cayenensis subsp. rotundata, assembly GCF_009730915.1. Classification (NCBI taxonomy): domain Eukaryota; kingdom Viridiplantae; phylum Streptophyta; class Magnoliopsida; order Dioscoreales; family Dioscoreaceae; genus Dioscorea; species Dioscorea cayenensis. Next base: position 4,078 of record NW_024086782.1, read on the forward strand.
AGATGATTCCTGCATCCAAAAGTTTTATTACCTCCGCCTTAACAACTTCCTTCATATTCGGGTTCAATCTTCGCTGAGGTTGGATTACAGATTTATAGTCATCCTCCATTAGGATCTTATGAGTGCAGAATGATGGGCTTATACCCATAATGTCGGAAATCTTCCATGCGATAGCTGATTTGTACTTTTTGAACATGCTAACAAGCTTATCCTTTTGCTCCGCAGATAAGTTCGACGCTACGATTATGGGGAGTTCAGAGTCCTCCATTAGAAATACATATTCCAAATGTACTGGAAGAGTTTTATGCTCAAGTTCTGGTGGTTCGACAATTGATGGCCGCAAGCTACTCTCCTTCAATTTATCAATCTCCTCAAAATCATTCGCCTCATATTCATAGTTACTTTCTTCCTTATCCACCTGGAGATCTATTTCTTTATAGTCTGCAACGGATATAAACTTGTCCATTCCACAGAATTCCAAATTTGAAATAGCAACACCAACTGAAAAGTGTTCTTGCCACTGATCTTGATAGGATGAATCAAACCTAGCAAGGATTCTTTCTATACTGTCATCAAATTGGTTATTCATTGACACTGACGTGGATTCCTCAAACTGCTTTATCACACCATCTAACTCACAGTTTTGCCCTTGAATCCTGGCGATGTACTCTTCAACCGACTCTTCCAATGGCTGTTGAGTTATACATTGTCCATGATAGGAATAACACGATGTATCATTCCATGCGACTATTTGAACTTTCTGCTATATGTGTTCAACCATTCTCATGATAGTGTCAAATGATTCAAACATGTTAATCATTTTCTGCAACAAAAAGAAATAAGGAAAGATTAGAGCAATGATAGAATAAGAAGATATGAAATAGAATGTGTAGTGAAATAGCTAAGAAAGCAAAGTGCAAAGTATCTCTAAACGCCTAGCTCCCCAGCAACGGCGCCAAAAACTTGACAAGGTTCCCTTGCTTATATCCCGCAAGTGCACGGGTTTGTCGAAATAATAATCTCGGATGAGCGTTGTTGAATCCACAGGGAGTAGGGAGTAAAGACACTTAATTCGATTCTTAGCTATGTGGAATATCAACAATGATAAGTGTGGTAATGATTCAATTCTCAGAAATTAAAAGCAACAAGTAAGAGAGCAAAAGTAAGGAGGAGGCAAGGCAATCGATAAAGATGGGGTACTCGGATGATGCTTCACCTAGGATAATCGCTTCAAGTGCAAGAACTCTCTATTATGCTTCCTAATCAATGCAATGGTGAGTCGTGGAAATCCTTACATACATAGTCCCAAATCTAAGGTCAACAATGCCTAACTCTATACATGTCCCGGAGGAGAAATCGAACAATCTCAACACCTCGCACTCGCATAGAGTTGCAATGAGCTCTAGGGATTCCAAGTGATAAATCTCTTCCTAGATTTAGACCAAACCCTTTGGTCCAGGCGGAAGGTCCCTAGCCACAATTAAGCCCTAGATACTAAGATCACCTCAACGCTTCACTCCATTGCACGCGCAACTAGGCCCAGCGGAGGTTCATCCGTTAGGCCATTCACTCTATTATGGCGGAAAGAACTCGAGGAACGGAGGTAGAATCTATCACGTCGGAAGGGAAAGGGGACGCTCCTGTATGTCTCGAATCACCCTCTCAACCCTCTCCAACCTAGCTTTGTCTAACGCTCGTGGTGTGTCACTCACTCACAAGGTTACCAACAAGAACTCTCAATCCTAGTGTCACTCTAGGGGAAATGTTCATACAATTAAGCATTCAAGGTTGGAACTCACAATAAACATCAATTTATTGAAAGCATAATAAAGAAGTTCAAAGAAACGAATACATTCTAGGGTTCACAATCACCCAAGTACCCACTAGGGGTTTAGCTCTCCATGGAGCTAAGTACAATCAAAGAAATAGAATGTAAAAGCAATGAATCCATAAAGAAACCCCCTCGATGGTCGTGTCGATGGTCTTGTGGAAAGTCCTCTACTCGTCGTCCAAGGATTCCTTCGTCCGGTATAGGATACGCCTCGATCGAAGCTCCCCTACCAACCTTCTTCCTAATGGAATCACGATGTCAGAGCCGTAGAACCTCTCCAAAACCTTGGCCAATACCCCTCGAAACCCTAGCCGAAGCCCTCTCGCAAGTTGGGGAAAAGATGGAGAAAAGAATACCAAAATCGGGGCTGAATCGGCTTTAAATAGGGCTGGAATCGGGCAACTCCACGGGCGTGGATGATACACGCGCCCGTGCGGAATTTCCACACGGGCGTGGATAATTTCCACACGCCCATGTGGATTCTCTGTTTCTCTGGTTTCTCGGCCGGCTGTGAACAGTGCTGCTACATTACTTGCTACAATGCTCTGCTACAGTCTTCGACCTGAATAACTTCCCAATTCCATACTTTCATCGGGGTAATGCAAACGAGCACACATTCACGTCGTGAATCAATTGCTTCTTCAATGATATAAATATTGGTGGAGCTCCTGTTCTTGTATACATAAGAAGGAATGCTCGAGTGTGACTGCCTTTGTGCCCCTCCAAATCGATGTACTCACTCAAATGCGAGGAGGTTGGCACACACTCTAGCATCTCATACCTATCATATGTCTTTGCGTTTGAACCTTTGTAAGACCTCCTGCAAAATAGATGCATTATGATCCACATTGGCCTATTTCCTTCATACTCGGCCTCACAGCCCTACCTGCGTAAAAGTAATATAAAAACACACATATTAATGTAAAAACTTGAGAAGAGTAATGCTCAACATAAGGAATGAATGCTTTGCATTCATATCGCACAAGCACTTATCACATGTAAAACAATTAAGAACTATACTAGGGTTTTTAAGAGTGAAGAAGCTATTTGCTAATTTCTCCAAGTGTGAATCTTAGCTAGATCAAGTTGCTTTCCTAGGCCATGTTGTAACCAAGGATGGCATCTTTGTGGATCCCAAGAAAATTAAAATAATTGTACAGTGTAAAAGGATGACTAGTATAACAAAACTTTATTGCTTTATAGCATTAGATAGATTCTAAAGGAGGGTATCAGAAGGGATCTTGGTGTTGGCAGCATAATTGACTAGGCTTACAAGGAAAAGAATAAACTTTCAATGGTCTGACAAGTGCTAGCAGAGTTTCCGGGACATAGTTTCACTATTTAAAGTGACGCTTGTAAGACTTGGAATAGTGAGACTACCTCCTATGCCTCTAGAAAATTAAACTCTTTTAGTGAGAATTATCCCATCCATGACTTAGAGCTCACCATTGTTATTTTTGCTTTAAACATCAGGAGGCGCTACTAATATGGATAGGCTTGTGAAGTGTTTACTGATCACAAGAGCCTCAAGAATATTTCACGCAAAAGGAGCTAAATCTCAGACAAAGAAGATGGTTAGAGTTGATGAAGGATTATGATCTGACTATTATCTATCAACCTAGAAAGGCTAATTTGTGGCCAGTGTACTTAGCAAGAAGTGTCAGTAGTGTGGTTATGATGATCATTTCTTAGAAATTTATCTTGGAGAATATGAAAAGGACAGAAGTTCAAGTAGCTTTGCTAGATACCAGGGTTTCATTGGCCTACATTGTGGCATGACCCAATCTCCTAGAAAGAATCAAAGTGGCCTAAGAAATAGACAATTAGTCCCATAAAGCTTGACAAGAAGTGGAAGCCGGCACTTAAGTACAATTTAGAGTTCATAAAGATGGTTTAGTTAGGCTTAGAGATCGGTTTTATGTGCTCAGTGTGCTATGCTTAAATAAGGAGATTATGGAAGAAATACACTTGTCTAGTTACTTAGTATATCCTGGCAACACCAAAATGTACAAAGATTTGAAGTGAAACTTTTGGTGGAACAACCTGAAGTAAGAGATTGCATAGTTCATGGTGTAATGCTTGACTTGTCAACAAGTAAAGATGGAGCATCAGAGACTTACACGACTTTTGCAAGGCCTTCCTACTTTTGAGTGGAAATGAGAGAACATAGCTATGGATTTTATGTCGAGCTTTCGTAAGACTAGTTAGCGCTTTGATAGTGTGTGGATAGTGATTGATAGATTAATTAAATCTTCTGACTTCTTAGATGTCAAAAGTTGCATATCTTCAAATGAGCAAGCTAAGTTATGCATTAATTAGATTATGAGGCTTCATGATATTCGAGTTACTAGTGTATCAGATTGGGACCCTCAATCTGTAGCTTATTTTTGAAGAAGTCTACAAAAATATTTGGGAATGAAAATCACTTTCAGTACGGCTTTTTAGTCAGGCTGATAATAGTCATAAAGAATGATCCAAATTTTTGAGGATATGTCACTTGCATCTATGTTTGATTTTAGAGGTTTGTGGGATCATCATCAACCTCTGATTGAATTGGCCTAAAACAACAGTTATCCGATAAACATTCTGATGGTCCGATATGAGGCCTTGTATGAGAGACAATGCAGATCACCTATATGTTGGCATGATGTAAGAGAAACGAAATTGCTAGGCCAGTGGTCGTGTACCTAACAATTGAGAAGGTTAGCCAAATCAAAGGTCGACTACAAGCATATCAGAGCAGAAAAAATAGTTATGTAGAGAACCTTAGAAGATGTTTAGAATACCAAGTGAGAGATAAGGTGTTCTTCAAGGTTGCTACAACTAATGGAATTGTCCACTTTCGGGTTAAAGGTCAGATCAGTCTTCATTTTATCAGTCCTTTTAAAATTTTGGAGTTCGTAGGTGAAGTGGCTTATCAACTTTCCCTCCCACCCACTCTTTCTCAGTTGCACAATGTAGTACATATTTCCATGTTGAGAAAGTATGTTTTAAATCCTGATAATGTGATTTAGTTTTCAAGTTTTAATATAAACTATGACTTGTCATATGAGGAACAACAGACAAAGGTTGTATATGTCAAGAAGCAAGAATTGAGGAAGTGAGTTATCTCCTACATCAAAGATTAGGGATATAACGATTCTTAATGAGAGGCCACATGGGAGTTGGAGTCTGAAGTGAGAGAGAATTATCAGCATCGTTTCATTGTTGACATTTGAGTTTGGAGAACTAAACTCTTTTAAGGGGATGAGGATTGTGGTCCTTACTCTCTCTTGTTTTCATGCTATTGTAAATTAGTAAGCCCTAAATTCCCAATGCTTTTCCCGACTTCTATCATGTCATTGTCGCCTTGGGATCAGGATTTAAAACTAACCTTGCTTTTTCAATTCTTTCTTTAACCTCTTTGAGAAATTGAGATTTGGAGTTGATGGAGATCCCTGGTAGTGGGTAGTGAGGCATAAGAAATGTTTTTCCATCTCTTACTCCACACCAAACTTCAAGGTAAGTACATTTACCTCCCACCATGCTTGCATGCTAATTCTTGAGTTCAATCTTAGGGTGTTATTGTTGATGAGTAGTAGTAGTAGTAGTAGTAGTAGTAGTAGTATTAGTATTAGTATTAGTAGTAGTAGTAGTAGTAGTAGTAGTAGTAGTAGTAGTAGTAGTAGTAGTAGTAGTAGTAGTAGTAGTAGTAGTAGTAGTAGTAGTAGTAGTAGTAGTAGTAGTAGTAGTTTTGACTTGATGTTGCTCAAACTACCTTACTTAAGCTTAGTTGGTGCTTGGGTCATGCTAGAAGAAATGCTCGCATATCCTTGGAGTTTCCTAAACTTCATCTTTGCTTTATCTCTCCAACTTTAAGCTTCTTGCAACCTATATATGGTTATAGTCCAACATATGTATACACCATGCATTGTTTCTGCATCATCTATGTGTGAGGATATATAGACATAGATGCTAGGGGTGTGATTATGTATATATATATATACATATTGATGACTTGGAGCCTTTCACAATGCCATGAGATTTCAAGAGATGATGTTGAATCTTCATTTCTCTTTCTTATTGTTCTTGTTCTTTTTCTCCATATCTTCTTTAATCTATCATTCTTTCATCCTTAATTTATAGATTATCTTTGGCTTGTTGAACCTTTTTTTTTATAATAAAGGCAAATTTAAAATCCATGAAAAAGCATGTCATGGTTATATAATTTATATAGGTAATTATAGTTAGTGTGTGCTGACTTAGACTAGCTATGTGCAAGTGGCCTTGTAGCTTCTTTAGAAATGAAGAAGACCTCCATGAACATGTATTAATTTATTTCCTTTGCATTATTATATGTTTAAGTTTATGTGCACACCTGTACCATTGTATGCTAGGTTCCATACTTTCCTAGGACCCACATTGTCAATCCTTGCATTTTTGGGCATGCACAATTTAACCTTGTGACCCGTCATGTATTAAACTCTGGGGTCAACAATACACTATGTTGTAGGTCTTTATTCCATGAGTTGCTCTCTCAAGATTGTGTATCCCTTGTGGCAAATTATTTTTTGGTCCAGCATGAATTATTGATTTCGACATGGTAGTAGTCTAAGGAAATTTTGACTATTGTCAATTTTTGGGAAATAGAGTCATTTTCAGAGTATTTTTTGGATTTCAAGTTGTGTATCAGAGTTAAGTTATTAGGAAGTTAGTAATCCATCTTTAAACACTGATATTTTTTTATAAGATTCTGGAAAATTTTCATACATGATTTATGTGGTTATCTTAATTATTTGTCAATAATTATTTTACAAGCTTAATCATCAAGTAAAAATATTATACTTTACTTATTTGTTTAGTATTAAATTATTTGAAATTGATGCCACATATTGGCACTGATGTTCCATGTCTTTTTGTATTTCAAATTTTGGACTACTTACTTTGCTAGTGATCTCATAAAGTTGTTTTAAATTATTTTCAGATCATGAGTGGTAGGTAGAGAGGTTGATTAGCAAATTGTCAGTAGTTGTTTTCCCTTTGGTATTATAGCTTGAGTTGTAATTATTATCTACACACCAAATTCTGTATTTTGGCCATTTTTATATTTTGATATTTCCTGTATTTGAACCTATGTTATATCCTTAAGTTGTACCTATATTTCTATTATTTTTTGTTAGTTTGTTACTTTCAACTAGTCTGAGATAGGTTATAAAGCTTTACAGGCTTATTGGGTGTATACCCTGTGGGACTGAACCGTTTCTCCATGCGTCAGGTTCGGCTTGGACGGGTCCGGGACATGACAATAGTAAAAGTAGAAAGAAGAACCATGGATAATAGATGAATAACAAACTAAGTCTACCTTACAAATTTATCAAAAATATGATTATATGAAAATAAAATATAGAAACATTGCTTAATTGAGCATAGGACAAAACTATCATTAGAAAAATATTATAAAAAATAAGTAAAATATCATAATCTAATGAGATTGTTGATGTACAAAACCATAAGTATAAACTTGCTCCCTTGATATTTAGGTATATACATGGAGTAATGAGATTTTCTATACATGCATACACCTTTTTATTATTAGACATCAACCATTTATTGAGAGGAAGTCGAGTCCTTGACCTCCAACCATGGGAATTAAGTATCTTGTCTCTCAGCAATTGCAACCATAACAAATTCCAATTTATCCATATAAACATCTTTCTCAAGTACTATATACTACCAAAAAAATATGATGATGATGAAGTTATTTCACATCCATTTGATATAGTTATAGATCATAATTAGCAACTAATATCATAATTGTTATGAAAAATACATGAAACATTGCTGAAGAATTTTTATGGGAGTTACTATTCTTAGTTCTGGTAGCATATTTATGGTTACATATATGGGCGCATTCCAGTTTGCACATATACGTTAGAACTAAATCATTCTTGTTGTAGCATAGTCATAGTTCACATATACGGTCACATATATGGGTGCATTGTTGTCTGTACACTTGCCCAGGCTCTCTGAACATGTTATATGGCCTTTTATGTGAGTGTATTCTAGACCTACACCTCCTAGATTTTGCTATATATGTGCCCTCTTATGTGGGTATTAGCCCATCTGCTTGCCCATATAACACCCTATACCTTCAAACAAAGCTCAATACACTTCCAAACCCATTTTTGAGTTTTAAAATGAAATGAAAAACAATAAATTAAGCCAACAACACAATTTTATCATGCAAAACCACTTCAAATTGAGGGAATTAACCACTGGACTCTTTAGATCTACTCAAAGGTGTTTTACTATATTAACAATAGGTTAACAAGATTTTCCTCTAGATACAACTAGATGTTCACCAATTAGAGATTCAAGAAGATACTCTTAACAATACATACATCAATAACTGGAGGATGTATATCATTTTGCTGTCCGGTCGTCTTGGTATGGCTCAAACCCTAACGGCCATTTTTCTCTTCCTCTCTCTTCTTGGTTTCCCTCTTTTGCTTCATCTCTCTATGTCTCTCTCTCTCTCTCTATCTCTGTGTCTCTCTCTGTCTCTGTCTCTGTCTCTGTCTCTCTCTCCCTCTGTCTCTGTCTCTCTCTATCTCTATCTCTCTCTCTCTCTCTCCTTCCTCCCCTTTCATCACATTAGCAAACTTCCTATTTTGCTCTTAACTGTCTTCCATTGTTCGTATAGTTTTAATTATCATTAATTGTGTGGGGTAGTATCAAACCCATACTCACTAGTGTGTATATTCTCCAAGTAAAACTATTTGGATTTGAGAACATTCTGAATCTAATGATATATAGCTTTAATATGCTCAGACTTTAAATGGTATGTTGAATTTTTCAAGAGGGATGAAGTTATAACTGTCACTGTAGACAATGCACTTCTTTTGTTACATGACTAACTCTTTAAGGAACTTCTTTATCCACAAAGCTTCTTTCTAACCCTCATTGATTGCAATGCAATTGACATTTATGGTTTATAAAGTGAAACTCTTTTGCAGTCTGGTTGCCACAAAATAACTCTCGCCTGAAAAGTCATCATGAACCCTAAAACTGACTTTCTAGAGTCTACATTACCTCAGTCTGAATCTATTTACCCTTGTAAAATTGGTTCACCTCTGCCAAAACATAAGTATACTTATGAAGTACCTTTAAAATATCTTAGTATTGACTATATTCAAGCCCAGTGTTCCTTTCTCATATTTGAGAGAAATCTGCTCCCAATTCCAGCAACATAAGCGTTATGTACATACCATAACATGTACCAAACTCCCAAACGTAATCTTATATGGAACTTAGCTCATCTCCTCATAACTTCCATCCCATATGTTCACTTGAAGGACATTAGTTTGAACTAAGCCTAAAATGATTGAGAAATGGAGAATAATCAGCTTTGGTTTTGCTCGTATTAAACCTCTCAATGTAGTTTTCTTGAGATAAGCATAACTTCCTATTTATCCTTTCAAAGGAGATTTTTATACCAACTATCTATTTTGGTGACCCTAAATCCTTCATATAGAAGGACTTACTTATTTGTCTCTTCAATTCCTTAATCTTGCTTCCATCATGGCTAACAATCAGCATGTCATCAACAAATAGTGCAAGAATAATAAAGTCATTATTTGAGTTCTCCTTCATAAACACACAATGATCAGTGGATGTCCTAGTATACCCTTACATCATGATGAAGGAGTCAAAATTATTGTGCCACTATCTTGGCTATTTTTTTGAGTCTATACAAACTTTTCTCAGTCTGTACACTACATTCTCTTTGTTTTGACTTTGAACCATTTTGGTTCCTCAATGTATATTTCCTCCTCTAGATAACCATGACAAAATGCAATTTTCACATCAAGTTGTTCCATCTCCAAATTAAAGCTAGCAGCTAAATTGAGGGCAATTCTTACAGATGGCATCTTCACTACTAAAGAAAATATCCCTTCAAAGTCAACATCTTTTTTTTCTAATTGAACCCTTTCATAAACAATCTTGTCTTGTACTTTAGCTATTAGTTGTTACTTTTAGCATTTAACTTGTGCACCCACTTGTTCTTGAGTGTCTTCATGCTCTTTGGCAACTTTACTAGATCATAGGTATGATTCTCACATAAGGATTTCATCTCTTATTCTGTGGCTCTAAATTATTCCTGTTTCTCATGTTGCATAGCTTCTAATAGGTTTCTACTCTCCTTCATCACTTAGAATAATATACTCATTAGTACTATCCATTAGAAGGATGACATTCTCTAGTAGATCCTATGAAATAAGGTTCTGCTAGTGATAGTGGTGATAATTGATTTCCATGTTCAGCTACCTCTATATCATGAATTGCATGGGGTTTATCAGCAATAACGTCACCACCATCTACTTGAGCATGGACAGAGGTATTAGATCTGCATTGATATGAATTTCAGCAAAGGCTTTAGAGGACTCATCCTAATTTCCATTAGTCATTTGTCCTTCTTGAAAAATAACCCTACTCCTAACAATCTTCTTGTTTACTGGATTGCAAAACCTGCATTCAAACACATCATGCCTAAATCCTAAGAAACTGCACAGCTCCACTTTGTCATCAAGCTTATATCTCTCATCTTTAGGAACATGAACATAGGATAGACCCTACAGCCGGACACTCTCAAATGATCATAGGACACATCTTCTCTAGTGTAAACTGTATTTGGTACATCACCATTCATAGCACTGACTCTATAAAGGTTAATCATTTCAACTGTTGTCCTTATAACTTTCCAGGGTAGGACTTAGAGAGCATAGCATGAGAAATCATACATCTAATCCTTTTTTCTATTGTTCTACTCATTCTTTTTGCCACAACATTAGCTTGAGGTGACTTTGAAAATTTTTTCTAAAGTTTGATCCCATGATGTTTGTAGGAGTCCTCAAACGACCCTTGGTATTCACCACCATTATCTAATGTGGCTATTTTCAACTACCTTCCTATCTCCCTTACAAACTTGATATGGAAATCCATGAAGACATCACATACTTGATCTTTATCTTTAAGATAATTGCCTAGACATTCATTAAATGATCCTCGATGTAGATCACAACATAATGTCCACCCTCAAGTAATTTATCTTGTATAGAACAAACATCTGTATAAATCAAATCAAGGATATTTGATTTCATTGATGGGGATGATGCTGAAATGCTACTCTATGTGTTTTCCCGTTTAAAAATATTACAAATTTTCAAGAGACTCACCTTGTATGTTTGGTAGAAAATTCTTCTTAGCAAGAAATACTTACTGACATAACCAAGTCTTTTGTGGCATAGGTGAAAGGTTTCATCCTTTTAAACTACATTTATCTCTATCGTGTAGCTTAGCTTGTATAACATAAAGTGTGTCCACCTTTCTACCTCTAGCAACCACTAGAAAGCCTTTAGTGTGCTTCCACTTGTTTCTAAGAAACCAACTTACAAATCCCTTATCGTCAAGCTTGCTTGTGGATATTAGAATTAGATGTATACCTGGAACATGCCTAACATCTTTGAGTAGTACTAGCTTGAGGGCCTAATTGATCTCAAAGTAAATGTCTCCAATAACCACTATCTTTGATGCATTATTATTTTCCATCTTTATATCTCCAAAGTTACCATTGAAGTATGTACTAAAAAGCCATTATGAGAGGCAACTTAAAATGCAGTTCCTGAGTTAAGCACACAATCAGTTTCTTGGCTCACCAGACTGATACAGCTATCATCACTAATAAGATTAATGTCACCATATATGACTACTATAGTAGGCTCTCTCTTCTTTACTACTTTTACCTTGTTTTCTCTTCAAAGCTCTGCATTCCTTCTTCATATGACCTATATTGTTGCAATGACAACACTTGATAGTTTTCCAATTCTTTGATCTACCTCTAGATGTGTCTCTTATGCCATGACCATGAGGATTTATGTTTTTGCTTCTTCCATGTATTTCTTGCTCCATAGAAACAAAGGCTTCAAAAGAAGAGGCACAATTTTCTTTTCCTCTAGTCATTTCACTCAATATTCTTTCCTTAACCATTTTGATGGTTAACTTCCAACCTGGTGCTAAAGCACTCAAAGATACTACCAATGTTTTCCAATGGTCTAGTAATGAGCTTAGGGATGGTAGTGCTTACCACTCATCTTCATAGAGGCTAAATAGTTGACTAAGACATAGAAGTCACTAGTATCCACTATCATACTCCTTCCATATACATACTTCTAATTATTGTTCCCTTGTTCATGAAGGCACTTTTCTCATACATGGTTTCTAGCTTCTTCCAAAGTTTACCAGTCATTACTTCTTCAAAGATATGATGGAAAATACTAACATCTACCCATTGCCTGATTGTTGTAACAACCTTTAGATGCAATACTCCCCAATCATCATCTATTGCCTTCTCTAGGTTTGTCTTTCCCATTATCAACAAGTAAAGGTTCCTCACTATAAGCATGTCTTTTACCATATCCTTTCCAAATTGAGTAATCTGATTGAGTTAGCTTAATCGTACTAATAAAGCTTGCTCTGCCATCTTAACACACAAGAACTAATCCTATTCCAATGTGGGGCTTTAATACTACTTGTAAGAGAGAATATGTTGAATAGTACTTGAGAATTCCAGGCACATTTATGTGATAATTATTGTGCCAAACTAGTGTTCATGTATATGGTCATATATACGGGTGTATTCTGTTCTATAAGGTTCTTTGGTTGTGCTATGCAACCTCTTGTGCCAGTGTACACTTGCCCTTAAGGATTTACCGATGCATTATACGGCCTCTTATGCAGGTGTATTGTAGCCCATATGGTTCCCAAGTTGGGCTATGCAACCTTTTATGGGGGTGTAAGCCCATATGCTTGTACGTATGACTCCCTGTAAATTGAAACAAAGCTTCAAACACTTCTAAACTCCTCCTTGATTGTTATAATGAGATGTTTAATGATATGTTAAGCTAGAAACCCAATTTTAGCAAGGAAAACCCTTAAATAGAGGCGGAAAACCATGAGACTCTTTAAACCCACTTATAATATGTTTGACTGTATCAATAGTGGGATAACAAGAGTTCTCTCTAAATACAACTTGAGATTCACGACATGAAAAAATTAATATATCAGGAAGACACTCTCAACAATGAAAAAATCATCAACTCATGGATAGATAACAAATGGCATCATAAAGAGATCAAACAAATATAAAACTCGGTAGATTATGAGAGCTGCGCGAAAGGTTTCACTTCTTGGAATCTAGAGGAAATCTGGCACCGTTATACCATCTAATCATCTTACTATGGCTCAAACCCTAGCCCCTTCCTCTTCTTTGTTTCCTTCCTTTGATTCTTCTTTCCTCTCTTTCTTCTTCGTCACATTAGTAAATTTTCCATTTTTGGCCTTTAAGTGTATTCGGTTGTTGATAGTCTTCTTTTTCATTGCATGGGTGGGACCCACACTTATTCATGGTACCTCCTAAATGGGATGGACCCAACAATAATAATACTCAATGAATCTTGTTAGATATTGGAGTGAATGTCTCAATATAATCAATATCACTTTTCTGATTGAAACTCATGTAACTCTTGGTAATAAGTTCAGCTTTATATTGTTCAATGTTTTTAAATGATCATAATATGCCTTAAAAGACCCATTTACACCAATTAGTTTTAGAACTCTCAAATATTAACAAGAATTTGTTTTATTTTATAGATTTTAGTATTCCATCTTGCATGACATCAATCCATTATTTTTATTCATCACGTTCTATGGCTTGTGATAACAAAATTGATCATTATCATTTCCAATATTTATATTAGATATATATATATATATATATTTGAAAAGAATTCTAATATCAAAATCCAACTTTTAACATCATTAATCGAATTATTTTTGTAGTTCGCTGAAGTAAAGTCTTCATAAGCCCATGCTTTGAGAAAATGATTTTTTATTTATTTATTTTATTGTGTTTTTAAAAACATTCTAGAACTCTCCTAGTAATTTGGGATAGAAAAAAGAATAAGTATAAAAATGTTATAAAACTGCCCTTAGCACCTAAATTCATGGAAACACATAATGTAATTTGTTGGACAATTTTTAACTATTGGTCATGTTAAATAATATAATATACCATATTCTACATTATACTTTCCAACTGAGCAACTCGCCTTTAGAGAGCTAATAATAAACGTGTTTTTAAAATCTTTCCATTGTTGATATTTTGAATTAATAAAAAAATTCAAGTCAAATATAACAATGCCTTATCCTTCTATTTCACTTGATACTTTAATTTCCATAGAAAGATAAAATAATTAATATTTTGAACTAGTGCGTTGGTGGTAATTTTGTTAATGAATCACAAAATAACAACATTAATAAGGTAATCTAGCAGTTATGATATTTTTGAATGTTGCATACAATTATATTTATTGACAAACGCCTTTTGCGTATGTAAAGTAAGTGCACAAGTTTGTCAAAATAATAATACCCTGGTGAGTGGGTAATTGTATCCACAAAGAATAGTGATCAGAAACACAAGGATTGATATTTAACTAAAGTGAAGATGGATCGATAGTAGTGCGAACAATATCAATATGAAAATAAATAAAAAGAACAAGAAAGAGAGACGCTAAAAAAAATTAGAGGAAAGGCAATCGATCGAAAGTGGGGCACCCGGACATTACTACCCCTAGGACTATTGCTTCAAGTGCAAAACCAACAATTATGTCTCCTAACTGATGCTTAATGAGTCATGGAAATCCTAAAATACATGGTCCCAAACCTAAGGTCAACCGGGACTAACCCTACACTATGCCTGGTGGAGAAATCGCTCAATCTTAACACCTCACACTGTGCAAAGTTAAACTCTAGCGACGTCAAGTGATAAATCCTATTCCCGAACATAGATCTAACCCTTTGGTCCAGGCGAAAGACCCATAGTCACAATTAAGCCCCAGATACTAACGATTACTTCAACGCTTCACTCTATTGCTTGCACAACTAAACCCCAGCGGAGTTCGTCTCTTAGTACTTCACTCTATTATGACCGCAAAGAACTCTTGGAACGTGGAGGTAGGATAAATCACACCGGAGGGGAAAGGGGACATTCCACTACCTTTTGACTCACCCTCTCGACCCTCTCCAATCTTGTTTTGTCTAACCCTCATGGTGTCTCACTCACTTACAAGGATTACCAATGTAGGCTCTCAACCCTAGTGTCACTCTAAGGGGAAACCCATTCAATAAGCATTCAAGATTAGAGCTCAATTAAAGACATCAATTAAAGAAACAAAATAGAAAGGTCAAAGAAACAATATGATCCTAGGGTTTACAAGTACAAGTACCCACTCGAGGTTTAGCTCTTTATGGAGTAAGATACAATCAATAATGAAATCGATAGTAGAAGCATGCAATCCATAAGTAAAACCACCATGGTATTCATGTCGATGGTCTTGTGGAGTGGCCACGTCTTCTGCAAAGGTTCCCTAGTCAAGCCTAGGGCACACCTCACCGAATCGATGTCGATAAAAGCTCTCCCAATTACTTTCTTCCGAAGGAACATGGTGTTGAAAGCCGTAGAACCACATCAAAAGCCTTGCCAAAGCCCCTCTAAACCCTAGCCACCAGCGCCTCCAAAGATGGTGAAGAGATGGGTAAAAGATGGGAAAATATTCTCCAAATTGGCTAAAATCGTGACTTAAATAGGGCTGTAATTGGGCATCCACACGGGCTTTGAGTGAAAAATACTAGACATTACTATAAGAAAACATAGGATTAGGGTTTTGACTAAAAAATAGTGCGCATTACTATATGTAAACATAGTATTACGGTTTTGATTAAAAAATAGGAGACATTTCGAAAATAAAACATAGGATTATTTTTTTGATTAAAAAATAGCAGATATTCCAAAAAGAAAAAACATAAGATTTGGATTTTCATTCAAAAATAAAAAACATTGCTAAAATAAAACACAAGATTAGGGGTTTGATTCAAAACTGGTAAATGGGAGACATTAAGAAAAGAAAACATAAGATTAAGATTATGTTTACAAAATAGGATACATTATGAAATGAAAACATAGGATTAGGGTTTTGATTCAAAACCGAAAAAAGGAGACATTTCAAAAAGAAAACATAGTATTATGGTGTTGATTCAAAAATAGAAGACATTTCGAAAAGAAAACATAGGATTTGAGATTTGATTGAAAGATAGGAGACATTTAGGCATTTTGAAAGAAAACATAGGATTAGAGTTTTGATTGAAAAATACGAGACATTATTATAATAAAACATAGGATAGGGTTTTGATTCAAAAATCGGAGGCATTCCATGAAAAAAAACTTTGGATTAGAGTTTTGATTGAATAATATGAGACATTCCAAAAAAAAGACATAGTATTAAGGTATTCATTCAAAATTGGGAGGCATTACGAAAAGGAAACATCAGATTTGGGTTTCGATTAAAAACTAGTAGACATTAAGAAAAGAAAACATAGGATTTTGTTTTTGGTTGAAATATTGGAGACATTATGAAAGCAAAACATTGGATTTGGGTTTTGATTAAAAATTAGCAGACAATATTATATCATATTTTTCAATCAAAACATAAAATCATGGTTTTGATTTTTTTTAAAAAAAAATAAGACATTCAAAAAAATCATAGGATTAGAGTTTTGATTGAAAAATATGAGACATTTAAAAAAGAAAATATAGGATAAGGATTTTGATTTAAATATAAAAAGTAGAAGACATTCAAAAAAGAAAAATAAGATTAGGGCTTCGATTAAAAAATATGATACATTATGAATAGCAAACATTGGATTAGAGTTTTTATTCAAAAACAGGGGCGTTTTGAAAAAAAAATAGAACTAGGCTTTAGATTGAAAAAAAAAAAAATAGGAGACATTCTAAAAGTAAGACATAGATTTGGGTTTCGATTCAAAACTGAAAAATAGTAGACATTACGCAAACAAAACATAAAATTAGTGTTTTGATTAAAAAAACATACATTCTAAGAAGAAAATATAGGATTAGTGTTTTGATTAAAAATTCATAAAAGTAAACATTTTGAATAGAAAACATTGGATTAGCCTTTTGATTGAAAACCAAAAACTAGGAGACATTCCGAAAATAAAATATAGGATTAGAGTTTTGATTCAAAAGTAGAGGACATTTTGAGAAGAAATAATAGGATGTCGTTTTTGATAGAAAACCGAAATTTAAGTGACATTCCAAAAAGAAAACATTGGATATAGGTTTTAGATGAAAAATAGGTGACATATAAAAATTAAAACATAAGATTAGGGTTTAGATTAAAAAAATACGAGACATTCTAAAAAGATAGCAAAGGATAAGGAATTTCATTAAAAACTTATAAATATGAGACATTCCAACAAAAAAACATAAGATTAGGGTTCAATTCAAAAATAGGAGACATTCAAAAACATAGTATACGGTTTTTGATTGAAATATAAGAAACAATCTGAAAACAAACATAAGATTAATGTTTTGATTGAAAACCAATAAATAGGAAATATTCCGAAAAGGAAACATAGAATTAGTGTTTTGATTGAAAAATAGCAGGCATCGCAAAAACATAACATATGATTAGTGTTTTAATTAAAAAATAGGAGACATTCCAAAAAAAAACATAGGATTAGGGCTTTGATTAAAAACTAAAAAAGAGGGGGAAGAAAAAGATTAAAATTTTAATTCAAAAATAGCAGACATTCAAATAAGAAAGCATCATATTAGTGTTTTCATTTCAGAATGGCTAATACATTTGAATCAAAACCCTAGTCCTATGTTTTTTTCTTTTTGGAATGTCTGCTATTTCTGAATCAAAACCCTAATCCAATGTTTTCTTTTGGGAATGTCCCAAATTTTATGATTTTTAATCAAACCTAATCCCATATTTTTTTATCGTAATGTCTGCTATTTTTCAATCACAAACCTAATCCAATGTCTTCAAAATGTCTCATATTTTTCAATTAGAACTCTAATCCTATATTTTTTTTAATGTCTAATATTTTTTAATCAAAACCCTTATCCTATGTTTTCCTATTTCTCATTAAAAACCCTAATCCTATTATTTCTTATCGTAATGTCTCCTAAATTTCAATAAAAACAATAATCCTATTTTTTCTTTTCAGAATGCCTACTATATTTTAATCAAAACCTTAATCCTGTGAGTTCTTTTTGGAATGTCTCTTAATTTTCAATCGAAAACCTTATCTTTACTTTTCTTTTCAGAATTTCTGGTATTTTTGAATCAAAACACTAATCCTATGTTTTCATATAGTAATGTCTACTTATTTTCATTCAAAACCATAATCTTATGTTTTCTTATAATAATGTCTCATATTTTTAAATCAAAACCCTAATCCTATATTTTCATTTTGAAATGTCTCATATTTCTTAATTGAAAATCCATTCCAATGTTTTTCTTTTGGAATGTCTTCTACTTTTGATACAAAAACGTAATCCTATGTTTTCTAATAGTAATGTCTCCTATTTTTTAATCTAAACCCTAATCCTATATTTTTTCGGAATGTCTCCTAACTTTCAATTAAAATCTTAATACCATGTTTTCTTTTTGTAATATGTCCTATTTTTCAGTTTTAAATCAAAGCCCTAATCATTTGTTTTCTTTTCCGAATGTCTCATAGTTTTGAATCAAAACCCTATTCCTTTCTTTTCTTTTCTGAATGTTGACTATTTTTTAATCAAAACCCAAATCCTTTGTTTTGGTTTCTGAAATCCTATTATATTTCAATCACAAAAGTAATCCTATGCATTCTTTTTGGAATGTCAACTAATTTTCAATAAAAACCTTAATCCTATGTTTTCTTACAGTAATGTCTCCTATTTTTCAATCAAAATCCTAACCCTGTGTTTCCATTTTGGAATGCCTACTATATTTTAAAAAAACCCTAATCTTATATTTTTCTTTCTCGAATGTCTCCTATTTTGCAAACAAAACCTTCATCCTATGTTTTTTTTTCTTAATGTCAAATATTTATGAGTTTTGAATCAAAACTCTAATCCTATATTTTCTTTTTGTAATGCCTATTATTTTTGAATCAAAAACCTAATCTTTACTTTTCTTTTCAGAATTTATGATATTTTTTAATCAATACACTAATCTTATATTTTTTTTATAGTAATGTCTCCTTATTTTCATTAAAAACGATAATCTTATTTTTTCTTTTAGTAATGTCTCATATTTTTAAATCAAAACCCTAATCCTATGTTTTCATTTTGAAATAACTCATATTTTTTAATTGAAAAACTATTCCAATGTTTTCTTTTTGGAATATCTTCTACTTTTAAATCAAAACACTAATCCTATGTTTGTTGATAGTTAAGTCTCTAATTTTTTGATCAAAACCCTAATCCCATATTTTTCGGAATATCTCCTATCTTTTAATCAAAACCCTAATGCTATGTTTCTTTTTTCTTGGAATGTGTCCTATTTTTTAGTTTTGAATCAAATCCCTAATCCTTTGTTTTCTTTTCAAAATGTCTCATATTTTTTAATCGAAACCCTATTCCTTTCTCTTTTTTTTAGAATGCAGACTATTTTTTAATCAAAACCTGAATCCTTTACTTTGGTTTCAAAAAGAATAGAATGTCAACTATTTTTCAATAAAAACCCTAATGTTATTATTTCTTATAATAATATCTCCAAATTTTCAATCAAATCCTAATCCTATATTTCCATTTCAGAATGCCTACTATATTTTAATCAAAACCCTAATCTTATATTTTCTTTCTAGAGTGTCTTCTATTTTGCAAACAAAACCTGAATCCTATGTTTTCTTTTCTTAATGTTACCTATTTATTAGTTTTGAATCAAAACCATAACCTATGTTTTCTTTTTTAAATGTCTCTTATATTTCAATCAAAAATCTAATCTTTACTTTTCATTTCAGAATTTTTGCTAATTTTTTAATCAAAACACTAATCCTATATTTTCTTTATAGTAATGTCTCCTTATTTTCCATTAAGAACGCTTAATCGTATGTTTTTCTTATAGTAATGTCTCATATTTTTTTAAATCAAAACCCTAATCCTATGTTTTCATTTTTGAAAATGTCTCATATTTTTTTAATTGAAAATCTATTCCAATGTTTTTCTTATTGGAATATCTTCTACATGTAAATCAAAAACACTAATCCTATGTTTGTTAATAGTTAAGTCTTCAAATTTTTAATCAAAACCGCTAATCCCTATATTTTTCTTTTTTCTCGAATGTCTCCTATCATTCAATTAAAAACCTTAATCCTATGTTTTCTTCTTCGTATGTGACCTATTTTTTAGTTTTGAATCAAAGCCCTAATCTTTTGTTTTCTTTTCAGAATGTCGCATATTTTTTAATCAAAACCCTATTCTATTCCTTTCTTTTCAGAATGTAAACTATTGTTTTAATCAAAACCTGAAATCCCTTTGTTTTGGTTTTGAAAGCCCTATTATATTTCAATCGACAAAACTAATCCTATACTTTGTTTTTGTAATGTCTACTATTTTTCAATAAAAACACTAATCCCTATGTATTCTTATAATAATGTCTCCTATTTTTCAATCGAAATACTAATCCTATGTTTCCATTTTCGAATGGCAACTATATTTTTAATCAAAACTCATAATCTTATATTTTTCATTTTGGAATGTCTCCTATTTTACAAAACAAAATCTGATCTTTTCTGTCTTAATGTCAATATTTATATGAGTTTTTGAATCAAAACACTAACCCTATGCTCTAGTAATGCACTAGCTACTCAATCAAAAACCCTAATATTTTTACATCATTTTTCAGAATGATTATTTTTAAATCAAAAACACTAATCCTACGTTTTCTTAAAGTAGTATGTCTCCATATTTTTCATTCAAAATCATAATCTTATGTGCTTATAGTAATGTCTCTCTATTATTCAATGAAACTCCAATCCTATGTTTTTCACTTTTGAAATTGTCTCATATAATTGAAAACTCTAATCCAATGTTATATTTTTGAAATGTCTTCTACTTTTGAATTAAAACCGTAATCCCATGTCTTTTAATAGTGATGTCTCCTTTTTTTTAATCAAAACACTAATTCCATATTTTCATTTTTGAATGTCTCCTGTCATGCCATCAACATCCTAATCCTATGTTTTCTTTTTGGAATGTGTCCTATTTTCCAGTTTTGAATCATAGCCCTAATCCTTTTGTTTTTCTTTTCGAATATCTCATAATCAAAAACCCTATTCCTTTCTTTTTCTTAGAATGTAGACTATTTTAAATCAAAAACCGAATCCATTGTTTTGTTTTCGGAAAGCCTATAATATTTCAATCACAAAACTAGTCCGATATGTTCTTTGAAATATCTACTATTTTTCAATCAAAGACTACTAATCTATGTTTTTTCTTATAGTAATATCTCCTATTCTCAATCAAAACCACCTAACTACTCATGCTCTCCATTTATGAATGCCTACTATATTTAATCAAAACACTAATTTTATATTTTTCTGAATTTCTTCAGATATTGTAATCAGAAACACTAATTCACGACTAATCTTATTCTATAGTAATTTCTCATACTTTTACCTCAAAACCCCAATCATATGTTTTCATATTTTAAGAAAATCTATTCCAATGTCTCTATTTCTCATCTCTACTGAATAAAACACTAATCTTGTTTTCATAGTAAGTCCCATTTTTAATTAAAACTAATCCCGTATTTTGTTTTCGGAATGTCTCCTATCTTTCAATCAAAACACTAATCATGTGTTTTTTCTTTTTGGACTATGTCCTATTTTTTAGTTTTGAATAAAAGCCCTAATTCTTTGATTTTTGTTTCGAATGTCTTATATTTTTCAATCAAAACCTTATTCTTTCTTTTCTTTTCAAAATGTAGACTATTTTTTAATCAAAACCTAAATCCTTTGTTTTGGTTTCGGAGAGCCTATCATATCTCAATCACAAAACTAATCATATGCCTTCTTTGTGGAATTTGTATCTATTTTTCAATAAAATCCAAATCCCTATGTTTTTATTAAAATAATGTCTCCTATTTTTTTGTTAAAATCCTAAGCCTATGATTCCATTTCGGAATGCCTACTATATTTTCATCAAAACCCTAATCTCATATTTTTCTGAATGTCTCCTATTTTGCAATCGAATCTATGTTTTCTTTTCCTTAATGTCACCCATCTATTTATCGCTTTTGAATCAAGAAACTACTAACCTCGCTTTTATGAATACGCTCTTATTTTTCCAATAAAAACGTAATCTTTACTTTTCTCTTTAGAATTTATCATTATTTTTAATCAAAACCCTAATCATGTATGTTTTGTTATAGTAATGTCTCCCTTATTTTAATTCAAAACCATAATCTTATGTTTTTTATAGTAATGTCTCTATTTTCAATGAAAAACCCCTAATCCTATGTTTTTCAGGTTTAAAATGTCTCATATTTTTAATCGAATCTAATCCAATGTTTTTAATGTCTTCTACTTTTGAATCAAAACCCTAATCCTATGTTTTATAATAGTAACATCCTTATTTTCTAATTAAAACCCTAATCCATGATTTTCATTTTTCAAAATGTCTCCCTACCTTTTCAATCAAAAACCATAATCCTATCATATTTGGATATGTCCATTTCTCGGGCTTTTTGATCAAAGCCCATCTTTCCTTTTATCGAATGTCTCCTATTTTTGTAATCAAAAACCTTATTCCTTTATTTTTCTTCTCATAATGTGAGACGATCATTTAATCAAAACCCCGAATCGCTTTGTTTTGGTTTGACCTTTATATTTCAATCACAAAACTAATCCTATGCTTTCTTTTTAGAATGTCTAATCATTTTTAATAAAAACCATAATCCAATGTCTTTTCATAGTAATGTCTCACATAGTTTTTCAATCAAAATTCCTAATACTATGTTTCCATCTTTTACATACCTACTATATTTTAATCAAACCCTATTCTTATAATTTCTTTCATGAACATCTCCTATTTTGTAAACAAAACTGAATCTATGTTTTCTTTTTCTTAATGTCACCCTATTGATCGCTTTTGAATCAAAACTCTAACCTATGTTTTCTTTTGTAATGCCTCTTACTTTTGATACCTAATCTTTTACTTTTCTTTTCGAATTTATGTTATTTTTGAATCAAAAATACCTCAATCCCTATGTTTTCTTATAATAATATCTCCTTATTTTTCCATTTAAAAACCATAATATTATGTTTTCCCTATAGTAATGTGTCATAATTTTAAATCAAAAACCCCTTATCCTATGCTTTCATTTTTGAAATGTTTTATATATTTTTAATCAAAATCAATCCAATGTTTTCTTTCTTTTGAATGTCTCTACTTTTAAATCAAGACACTAGTCCTATGTTTTCTAATAGTAACTATCTCTATAATCAAAACCCTAATTCTATGCTTTTCTTTCTTAATGTCTCCAAATCTTTCAATCAAAAACCCCTAATCCCATGTTTCATCTTGCTATGTCAGCCCTATTCTTGCAGTTTCTTTGAATCAAAGCTCCCTAATCCTTTGTTTTCTTTTCCGAATGTCTCATATTTTTAATCAAAACCCTATTCCTTTTCTTTCAAAATGTCAGACAATTTTTAATCAAAACCCGAAATCCTTTGTTTTGGTTTTGAAAGCCTATTATATTTAATTACAAAACTAATCCTATACTTTCTTTTATGGAATGTCTAGTATTTTTCAATAACAACCCAAATCCTGTATATATAATAATGTCTCTTATTTTTCAATCAAAAATCCTAATCCTATGATCTCCATCTCGAATGCCTACTATATTTAATCAAAACCCTAATTTGCTTCAAAAATAGCAAGGTGCGGGGTTTGATAAAATATAATGGCTGTCCGAATAAGCTATAGAGATTAAGACCTGATGTAAGACATTATTATAAAATATATAAATTGGAGTTAAATAATGGTGATATAAAAAAGTATAGGAAAGATTTTTCTAGTAAAAATATAAACTCAGTAGGCTGAGATCCCGGTTGATGCGTGTCTACATTGAAAAAAGAAGCAAGATTTGGTAAAAAATGAACGTTCAAGCTCAGAACAAACTTTGATGTGAAAAAAATAGAGACACGTCTGAATGGCTTATAGAGATGGGAATTTCAGTGGGAGGCGTGAAACATGGTTTAAAAATGAATATTATGATGAAAACATGGGATTAGTGTTAAAGTTCGGCTGATGGGTCGGTTACGATATCAAACGACTAAATGAAAACATGAGATGGGGGTTGATTGACACATATGGAAACGTAATTATGGTTTAGAAATAGAGGAGGATATTATAAAAATGGGATTAACTTTTGATTCAAAAATATTTATAAGTCTAATGCTGTCAAAGTAAGGCGTTAAAGGCACATGGAGTTAGAGTTTTGATTCAAAGCGATAGGCAGGGACGTTAGAAAGAGACATGGGATCGATTTTTCTTCTAAAAATAGGGAGATGGAGAAAAGTATAAGGCATGGAGGGTGGAAATGAGTGTTAAAATGGTGGATGAGCTGTGGTTTCTGTAAGAAAAACCTGGATATGTTTTGTGAAATAGACATTCAAAAAGCATGGGATGGTTTGTGTTAATATAAAGACGATGCTCAGACAACGTTCAGGGCGATGATGGTCTGTGGGAAAATAAAGGGAATAAGCGATTATGGGAGGCGATCAGAAAGATGTGTGAGAATAGAGACACGGTCAAATGGGATGTGGTTGATTGAGGTAGGGGGCTGACTGACAAAATGGGGATGGGACTGATTGAAAATAAGGAGATATAAAACATGGGATGCTGGGGTCAGAGTGAGATTTGGATGAATAACGGAACGATGAAACATGGGAATTAGGGTTTTCGATGAAAAATGAGTGATATAAAGGTATGGATATGGTTTGTGGGGTTTGATATGAGCAGATGGGCTGATTCAAGAGCAGTCAAAGAGAGAAAGTAAGATGCTGATGGGCAGCATTCAAAAGAGTAGGTGATTCAAAAGCAAATGGGCGGGCGATAGGAAAACTAAGATTCATTTTTTGAGTAAGACATTCAAATCTCTGATGGAAATATAGTAAACGTTCGAGAAATGGGATCGACTTAGGATGCAACAAGACGTGTTACAATGCTGTGAAAAATGGTACATTCAAAGGCAGCATATGTTGGTTTGTGGATAAACCTCCGGGCTCGTAAAGTTGTTTGATTAAACAGTCTGACTGAAGAAAGAGGTGGGGCTAATATAAGACATCGAAAAAATCAAGAATTGAGGGCTGGTCAGGCGAAATGGGACAGTCGAAAAAAAACATGGTGGTGACTGATGAAAGATAGGAGTTCAGCAAAATATCGAGGAATAGAGGA
This sequence comes from Dioscorea cayenensis subsp. rotundata, assembly GCF_009730915.1. Classification (NCBI taxonomy): domain Eukaryota; kingdom Viridiplantae; phylum Streptophyta; class Magnoliopsida; order Dioscoreales; family Dioscoreaceae; genus Dioscorea; species Dioscorea cayenensis. Next base: position 29,259 of record NW_024086782.1, read on the forward strand.
TTTCAGTAAAAATAGGTTGTGAAAACAAGAAATATGCTGTCAAAAAGTAGAAGACGATCTAAAGAAAATGGATGAGATTCGATGCGTACAGACATTCAAATAAAATTATGGGATAGTTTCGAATATCGGTTTTATTCTAAGAAAACAGATATAATTTGAATAATAAAATTATAAGAAAGCATAGGATGGGATTTTGATTAAAAGCCGGTGAAAGAAAAATGGTCTGGTTTTGATTGAGAAAATAGTCGTTGAAAGGCATGGGTGGGGTTTTAATTCAAACTGACAAATATTAAAGAAACATGGGACAGGTTCTGAGAAAAATATGGGTGGGTTCAAAATGAGGCTTCGAGATGAAACAGCCGATTGATATTATGAAGTATGGTGATAGAAATGTGAATGTTCAAAAAGGTATCGGTGGTTGTGGTATTATAGGCTCAGCTGTGGGGTCCCCGGACACAGGCCCATCTAAGAGAAGGAATGAGGGTTCGTTAAAATGAGGTCCAGCAAGGATTAGAACTATGAGGTCAAGCGGAAAAGCGGACACATTCAAGAAACGTTGATGGCATGGACGGTTGTTAAAAATGAGAAATATAAATTGGTGTTTGGTCAAAATAGAGACATCACTGGGCTGTGGTTCAGGGCCTGGTCAAAGTGAACATTCAAACTATTGGATGGAAGTTCAATTAAAATGTGGATGTGGATGTGGAGTTCGATGAGCATGAGGAGGAGATACCGCAAACTTATGGATATGATTTTGAATGAAAATGTGGAGACAGAGAAAGCGTGGGATAAGTTTGGAATTAAGAAATGCAGAGAAAAAACTGTAAATATTGGATTTTGATGAAAAATGGGTTAGTATGTTGCTGATTAATAGCGGGGCGTCTAAAAGCATGGTGTGTTTGATTCAGTAAATAAGGTCAGATTTGTTGAAAGGACATTCAAAACATGAATGAGCTGGGTAAAATATAGTTGCCGATGCAGGATTAATGTTCGATTGAAAAAATAGGGGACGTAATATGAGATACATGGGATGGTATGTTTGAAAAATAGTGAATTTCAGTAAAGGCTCAAGTAGGATGGTGGGCTGGGCTGGATCGATTTGATTAAAAATGGTTGTTCTGAAAAGTCGTTTTGTTGGGCCGAAAGTGGGGCTGGGCGGGTCTGTCGGCTGTGGATGGGTTTTGGATGATGGGAACGGTCGGTGGGATCGGGATGCGATTAAGGTTGACAGGCTGTGTTTGATTGTGAAGGGTGTTCAATAATGAATAGATACCTCAGTTAAAATGTGGGACATTCAAATGAAAACATGGGATGAGGTTACAGATAGCAGGCGATACTATGAGAAAACATGCAGAAATAAAGGGACATTACTATGAAACATGGGATGGTGTTTGGATAAGGAAAAGTCAGAATGTTGATTGAGACAAAGAAACATCAGACCTGGTTTTGATTCAAGGCAAGAAAAGTATGGGGTGTTCTGTAAGACACTCTAGAAAAGATGGGGTTGATGGAAACGTTAATGGGATGAGGTTGATTGAACTGAGTGTAAAAATAACGTGGGTTTGTGAAAATAGTTGACATTCTGTCTTTGAGGCAAAATGAGATGGGGGCCCCAGATAAAAATAATGCGTCAAGAGAGCAGGGGTTCAGTAAAATGTGGACATTGAGCAACGATTGAGGGGTGATTGGGCAAATAAGTTCAGAAAAACTGCTCAGATTTTGATTAAAGATGGGGCTGTTGATGGGATTAAGTTTGATCAGGAACTTATCAGCAACAGAACAGGCGATTTAAAAATGAAGATGTTCAAAAGAAAATGATGGAATAGTTTTCAATTAAAATATGAGTTATTCTATGGGGTTTGATTTAAAAAATATGAAGGACATACTAAAGAAAAATAAGATTATCGTTTAATGAAAATAAGAGACATTACTATAAAAAATATAAGATAGTGTATTGATTAAAAATATCATAAATTCTGAAAAAGAAAATAAGATTAAGTTTGATTCAAAATAACCA
>NW_024086783.1:0-111369 GCF_009730915.1 Dioscorea cayenensis subsp. rotundata
AGTGGTGTGGAATAAAAACACGCAAAATAACTTAAATGCTGAATAATTTATTCGATTTTTGTTCATTAACTCATATCATAAATAAGCTCAAAGCTTTCCACCAAACGTCTTTATCACAAACATAACTTTTTTTTATTTTGTTTCTCCTTTAATAAGAACTTAAGGACTTAAAGACTTCTTTTTCTTTTAATAAGAACTTAAGGACTTAAAGATTTCTTTTTCTTTAACATTAGATATTAAATTTTGTAATGAGGAAATAAGATAATAATTAGAATCCAGTAAACAATGAATTGTTGTATTTTTTAATTTAATTTTGTAATTATTTATAATGTAGCTAGCTCTCTTAACCAATTAATATTTTATGAAACTGTTCTATAATAATAATTCTTAAACTAAAATTCATGATATATACTGTTTATGATTAGTTTAGATAATAAAAGCTTGGATCACTTAAACAGGTTTGAAAAATATTATATATATATATATAATCTTTGAAATCAAGGAAAGTTTAAAAATATATATTTAATTAAGAATTAATTTAAGGCTAAGAATGAGTTTAAGAATTTCAATTTTTTTCTGAAAATTCCATATCTATCTATATATATATATATATATTAAAAAATAATATTTGAGTATATATGGTAGTAGAGCATATAATTATTTAAGTACATTTACTTCCAAATTTTGAAGATATAAGGGAATAGATCCATTTTATTTTATTTTTTGTATGCATATAAATGTGTTTCAGCACACAAGTAAAATCTCTTATAAATGAAAATGACTTAAAATTAATATATATAGAAACACTAGAGACGAAGGCTTTGTTTGGTTCAAAGAGAGGGGTGAGGAGGAGTAAAGAGGAGAGGATAATAAAGGGTTAAAAAAAATTTATGTTTGGTTCACTTGAAGAGTGTGGAGCGGTAATCTATTTTTATTTTTATTTATTTATTTATTTTTTTGTTAGAAGGAGAAGTAAGGAGAGGTGACGAGTTGTGACGTATATTTTATCAATTTGTCATTTTGATCAGAATAATTTTTTTATATATATATTGGATTATTTTGCACCAACTTTAATTACATACATATTTTTTTGAAGAACCATGGAGTGTAGAATATACATACAATTAATTTCATGTTTTTAGAGGGATATACATGTCATGTTACCATTTAATTAATTAAACATTAGTTTATTTGAGATCACATTTTCATTGTAACATGCAAATTTTATTTAGAATGCATGATATATGATATGACATGACAACCAAATGGTCTGAATTTTGATAAAGGTCTGAATTCATTCTCATGCATTATAAATCAATAAATAACAACGGGAATGGATTTTCTAATTTAAATAATAATTAATTAGAAATATATATATATATATATATATAAACATAGTTGAGAATTTAAGATTTTTGAGATATTGGAGAAAACTGAAGATTATTTTCAAATGAAGTTATTTTACAAATCAAAAGTTCTTGAAGAATTGTTTAATGGATGATTAAATAAAAAAACAAAAAAATAATGCTTTTTTATTCAATATGCTTTACATAATTTTTAAAAATTATATAAAGCAACTATAATTTAAAATCTAGTGCAGAGAAAGTAATCAGAACTCCTTGATTAAATTATTTTGTACACCCACCGTTTTCTATGAACAGCCTTTGGAGTGTCTTCCACGAACTAGAAGTTTTAATCATTATAGCTTAAAATATTTGACTTATTAAAAATGATCATATCTTTAATGTTAATATCATGCCTGCATATTGTCTTATTTTGAAAATTAATTGCATACTCTTCTCATCTTTCGAAGAAGGTCTCAAAGTGAAGATAGAATTGAAGAACCCATGCCGACCATACTTCGTAGCCTGGAATTCTTAGATTCTTGTGCTAATTGAGTCTAGTGGACCTCCAACATCGGAGGAGATGCAGTGATAAAATTCGGGCTAGAGCTTTTTCCAAAGTAAGGAATGTGGAAGATACTTGTTGGTTCGTAGTTTTTGTTGTTTACTTTTGTTCTTTGTTCTTTTTATTAATTCTTCTGGATGGTTACCACATCTAGTGGTTTTGTTAAATTTTTCTTATTCAACGCCAAGGTGGTGGGGGTTGTTGTTCTCTAATAAATGTTCCAAGGTTAGTAAAAAACCATAAACAATTTTTTGAACTTCTTCTTTAGTCACATACGTATTTTTATACCTGAAATATCTGTGAAAAATATTTTTCTTGGAATCAAAGAAGGTTTTAAAAATTTATATTTAATTAAGGTTTAATCCATGTCATAAAATGAAATTAACAATTTCAAAATTCCCTGCCTATTAGAAAATTCTATATATATTAGAATAGATAAATTTAAGTATGTTAAAATTAGATAGGTGAATACATTTCTTTTTGGTTGAAAAATACATGTATTTATAATGTATATATATACAAACACATTCAAATTTTAACTTTTTTTAATTTAGAAATATACATAGAAATGTGGCTTTATACACATAATTAAACCCAAATAAACAAACTAATTAAAATCTTTTACAAATAAAAATTATTTAAAATTTTAAAATAAAACCAATCAAAAATAAACAAATGTAGCACTATCTTAAAAACAAAGACCAAAACTCTTTGTCCAAATTAATGGTAAAAAAATTAATGGTAAAAGCTTGATCTTTTATAAGCAAATATTCAAATTTGAATCTTCTGTATAAACACTTGTGCTTTATGAGTATGTGTGTAAGCTTATAAGCTTTTTGTTTATGGATCTCATAATGTAATTGCAGTGAACTGAAGAGTATCAGTTCAAGTCATTGTTGATTATCTTCTGTGTGTGAGAGTATTGCATACACCCTGCACTCTTTCCCATTTGATTAGGTTCTCAATCTACACAACAATAAGTCTCTTTAAAACAATACAATTTTTTCCCATTGTGATATGACATGGTCTACATCACAATATTAATATATATGTATAATCTGATAATTTTGAATTTTTTTTTTCTCATTCGTTTTCAAAATGCTAGGGACTAAAAAAGAATTACCATATTAGAATATGGCTAAGGATGCATTAACCAAATTCTTTTTCTCATTGGCATCTATAGATATCAATTCACTAATGACATCTTGCAATGCACAGTGTTTAGAGTTTTTAACCAGTTTAGCGTTGCATGGTCTAGTCTTCTATGTCCTACAAACCAAATGAATCATCTGTTCTTTTAATTTATGCATATGTAATATGGTTGTTTCCATTTTTAAATAAAAATTTATTTTTTAAAAAGTCATTTCAAAAAATGGTAGATATAACCAAACACCCTTTGGTCTAATAGTATTGATCCCACTGTGAAATTACTCAGTATTTATAATGATGTAACGGTGCTAAAAAAAAGGCCTTTAGTTATGAGAATGAGCTTGAAACCCTATCTCCACGTATATTGGGTGAGTGTGCATCAGTCAAATAGTCAATCCCGATGGTGTGCATGCCTTAACCCTGCTTATCTACGTTATATGAAAAAAATATATATATATTCATTTATTAATAATTAAGTTGGGTCTAGAGATGTTACTTTTATGTATTTTATTATATTAGCGCCAATGTAATTGATGCACGTAGTTATTTGTTTGTAAAGATCCATATGTATGTATATGTATAATATCCTGTTGATGTCCTTAGTTTCTTAAAATCTAAGGTCGTTTGAAAACATTAGATCATCATCTAATGGTTATTTAATGGTTGTTATTTTGTAGATACGGTATACAGAGTTACTGTTAGTTATTATATTAATCTGGTGCTATTAAAAAGAGTTAAGTATTGTATGATATTATAACCATGAATGGATAGTAGCTATTAAATGTAAATCTAATCATTACTGTGAAACGCTTATAGGTTTGAAATCTAGAGACAACCTAGATGAGAGGCAGCCTAATATAATGTATATAATTAGTCCATATAGTTGCCACCCAAAAGAAAGAAATACATGTTTTAAGAGTTATGATGAGATTTTAATATAAATATAGTTTATATTAACTCTTTATTTCTAATATAAACTAGGTATATTATTCTCAATTCACTATAACATAAGTCATAGTTTATAATTAGTATATATACTTTTAAAATTTAAGTTTTGCCAGCGGCGGTATGTATATACATATAATTTCATGTTTTTAGAGAGATATAAATGTCATTTTACCATTTAATTAATTAAATATTATTTTATGGTAGATCACACTTTTATTATTAAACCATGCAAATTTTATTTAGAATCCATGATATATAATATGGCAAAACAAACAATGGCATGAACTCATTCTTAAGCATTGGAAACCAATAAATAACAACTTGAAATTTATAATTACATAAGATAATGGATTTTGTAATTGAAATAATAAATGATTTACAAACAAAGAAAACATGTTGAGATTTGTGAGATATTGGACATGTTGAGATTTGTGAGGAGATTTGTGAGATATTGGACATGTTGAGATTTGTGAGATATTGGAGAAAACCTAGGGTGGTAGTGGGCATGAGAATTCTCATCTTCACGGTCCAATGAGAATGGAGATTTCTTAATTCTTTTCCCCATGTGGGCCTTAAATGGGTTGGGGATTGGGAGTGCTCTCCAACTCGTGATCCTATCTGGTTAATTTACTTTAATTAATTATACTTTTATCATTATAATTTTTAAAATAAAAACTCCTTAAAATATTTCTCAAAACCTCTCAGAAAAAAAACAAAATTTCTAATTATTCCTTTATGTTTTAGTTTATATTAGATTGTATGATTGTACCTGTATAAGTTTTATATTTATGATTTGCTATATATTGATAAATATTTGGAGATTTTTTTATAAGTTTTTGATATGTTATTTTATGGAGCTTTATATTGAATGATTTTTATGTTTTTTATGGGTGTTTTGATATTAAATAATTTTTTAAAAAAAATAAATTTTATAAGTGTATGGGGAGGCGGTAGCATTGCCCACAGGGACTGGGATGGATTCACGAACGGGGATTCCCCGTCCCCATCCTTGGCTGGGCGGGAACAAAAAGTGGCATAAATTTTTTTTTATAGCTCTAGTTTTAAAAAAATTGTTTGATAAATAATTAAATAAAAAATAAAAATAATAGTTTTTTATTCCATATGTTTTATATATACTTTGAAGAAGTAGACAAAGTGAACCTAGTGTGAGAAGATAATGACGTACTACTCCTATGTTAGATATATAGTTATGTAGCTTCCTCAAGTACTTTTTTAAGTAGATTATGTGATGGGATTGTAAAATAAAAAAATTTCAACTAATTTGTTTAAAAAAATAAAATTGATATCCATGATCTCAAACATTAGGAGGATATAAACATGTTACCAATTGTGATATGTGTTTTTTTGTCACAAGGTAGAAGAATCAGTTAACCATTTTTTCTTGGCTGTTCATAAACTTCTCAAATATGGAGTTAAGTCACTTTAATTTGACTACATATTTGGTCAATTGTGGTGCATGTCAGTTCAGCAATTTGGAGGTTTAATTTAGAACTAAGGCACTTTGGAAATTCTTATATTTACAATATTTGTAAGAATTTTTCTTTTTGTTTTAAGTCAAGAAAAATTTAAGTATTTAAATTTAATTAAGACTTAAAGCTAAGAATGAGACAACCGCAATTTTTTTTTATTGAAAATTCTATATATGTGTGTATATATATCCAAAAATAATATTTGAGTATATATGCTAGTAAATCATATAATTATTTGTATGCATTGCTTCCAAATTTATGTATGATATATATATATATGCACACACTCAAATTTTAACTTTTCTGGATATATACATTCAAATGGGTTTTTGTACACATAATTAAAACTAAATCAACCTATTAATTAAAATCTTTTATAAATGAAAATGTTTGAAAATTAAAAGTATAACAAATCTTAAAAAAAACCAAAAAGGAATAAAAGAAATAAGATAGAAAGGAAATAAGGAGTTTAATTATAAAGATATGTCTTAAAAATCATGTAGTGTGTAATGTATAATTTAAGTTTTGTCGATATGTATGTGTATGTATAATTTCACTTGTTTATAAGGACATATATATCATTTTCTATTCAATTAATGGAATATTATTTTATTTGATATCACATTTATATAATGTAACATGCAAATTTTATTTACACTCCATGATAGATAACACGACATGACAACCAAATAGCATGAATTCATTCTTATACATTGGGAACCAATAATAACTAGAAATTTATATATCATAGGGTAATGAATTTTACAACTTAAACAATAAATAAATTTTAAATCCGAATTTATAAAAAAACCATGGTTAAGATTTTGAGATATTGGAGAAAACTAAGGGTGTGTTAGTTTGACCGGATGTAGAATTACATGTAATTGAAATTATAAAATTTTTCAAAATCTCTGAACTTCAAAGTAGTTACAAATGGATTATGTTTGGATTTGTAACTGCACTTTGTAATTTAATAGAGAGTCTCACAAGTCGTATCATGTGAGACTGAATGATTAAAAAATGTGTAAAAATGTTATAATTTTTGAAGTATTATCAGTACCATTTATGTTTAAAAATATGTTTTAAAATCGTATGGATTGAGATATAAAGAAATTATAAAAAGATAAGATTTACAGTAAAGAGTAATAAAGATATTTGTGAAAATATTGAGAAGATAAAGCGTAAGCCTCGAGAAATCTCCAAAAAGATAAAATTAGGTTTAAAATATAAAATATATTTAAAAGATTTACGGATGGTAATTTTATTTATTTATTTATTTTGAAGATATGTACTTGTAAATTATACATTTAAACTTATTTTAATATTTATTTTAATATGGTCCCTGATCTATATAAAAATTTAACCAAACATATGTTTTCAAAATCTAGATTTACAAATCTTTTCAAACAAACATAAAATTTTGAAATTCAACATTTTCAATTACAATCAACCAATATTTGACTCTTCTGCATTTTAAACTCTAGTATTTACAACTATACTATAATTGAAAATCCACTGCATTTTTAACTACATCTAACCAAACACTACATAAATCTCACTTTAATATGAATTTATATTACAAAGCAAAAGTTTTTAACCATTAATAATTAATTAAATAAGAAAAAAATTAATCTTTGTTTGGTCTGCATAATTTGTTTTTTCATTTTTTTTTTCAAATTGCATATATATCCAAAAATATTATTATGAGTATTGTATATGTTAGTAAATCATATAATTACTTGTATACATTTTCTTCAAAATTTTGAAGATATGTTCAAATAGATAAATTTGAGATTCTTGATATTAGAGTGAATACTTTTTCTTATGGGTGAAATTTAAATTTATTTATAAATATATTTTTATATACTCAAATTTATTTTGTTTTAATTTTTTTTAAGATATAGATACAAATGGGTTTGTTTACACATAACTAAATCCAAATCAACTTACTAATTAAAAAATTTTATAAATAAAAATTATATAAATTTAAAAATAAAATCAATGGGTAATAAACAAATATAACACTATCTAAAAAACCAAAGATCAACACATGTTGGTCCAAATAACATCAAGTGGTTTCCAATGTGAATATTATAGATAAAATAACACTCTTTGGGATTTGGGAGAGAGGTTTATTCTTTTTAAAGCTTTCGATACCTTTACTTTAAACTATTTAGAACTCGTGCCTTTTAAAAATCTCATAATCATAAACTTAAAAACGAAAAAAAAAAAGTTTTATAAAATATTCGGGTGAAGCAAAGTGATTTTTTTTTACAATATTAAAATCTTAATATTAAATTATTTTTTTATATTTAATATTATAAAAAAATAAATTTCATTGTTTCTATTGATGTATCCAATCTTTTATAAATAAAATAATATTATTACATGAGAATTAACTAATGCCTTGATAATTTAATGTAATGCAAAAACAACTTAATGAAGACATCAAAATACACATAATTATCATCAAGATACAAAAATATATAATCAAATCAATTACAAATAAATACTCAAAAACACTACACTGAAAAATAACAATTGAAAAATATAAGTTCTGACTAGCTGAATAAAACAAGTCTCTTCTAAACAATTCAACTTTTTCTTGACTTCAATCAATTGTGATACTACATCACAATATATATATATATATATATATAACTTTGAATTATCTTTCCAAAATGCTAGGAACTAAAAAAAAAAAAGAATTACCACATTACAATATGGCTAAGGATACATTCTCCACATTCTTTAATTTTTCTCATCAGTATCAATAGATATCAATTCACTAGTAACATCTTGCAACTGAAAAACCTCTTGTTGATTATGAGCACTAGTCTTTACTTTCAATCTCTCTATTGCAATCATCCCAGCATCTTCAACACTCTTAACTGTTTCTTTAATGTCAGGTCTTTGATCAGGGTTAGGTTTAGTACAACTTAAACCAATACGTAAAAAGTTTTGCATGTCTGGGATTGATGAAGTTGAAGTAGTTGTTAAAGCAGGATCTAATAAATCTATTTCTTGATTTTGAGAAATAGCAACAGTAGCACACTCAATCAAATTAGTACCACCTTTTGTTTGATTTAAATAGTGTGAAGGAAACTTGCCAGTGATGATCTCAAGAATTATGATTCCGAGGCAATAGATATCAGATTTAGGTGACACGTGGCGTTGTTCAATGGCTTCAGGGGATTTGTAAGCAAACATGGTTGTAGAGGCTTGAGAAGGGTTGATGAGAGTGATGTAGCCATAGTCAGCTATGAGAGGGGTCAAAATTGGAATTAATGAGAACGTTGCCTGATTTGAGGTTGCCATGAGGGATGTCAGTGGTGACAAGCTCTGCATGGATATAAGCAAGTCCACGTACTATGCCAAGTATTATGTTTAGACGTCTTGGCCAGTTTAATGCTGCATGGTCTTGTCCTCTATCTCCTACAAAACAAATGTTCACATATTTATATAATTTATCAGAACTGAAATTTGATGTGATTTTGATAGAGGAAAACCAAATATAGACAGTTCTAATAAAATTTATAATAAGTAGATATATTTTAAGAAATGGTAGATATATTCACGCTATGTTTTTTTTTTTTAATGAAATTTTTTTATATTGGTATTTAGATAGATGATAAGGATAGTTACATTGGAGTAGATGAATAAGCTTTGTAATATATATGTGTCCATACAAGGAAAGATGTATATATATATATGTATCAAGATCAGTTATGTCTGTGAGATTATAATATGGATCTAGTTTTTCTTAATTCTTTATTTTCAATGTAACTAGGGTTGTCATTCTCTATTTCTATTATAAGAGTCAAAGTTTATAATTAGTATTAAAATGTTATAATGATGATATGTCAAAGTTTATAATTAGTATTAAAATGTTATAATGACATGTTAATGAGAAGACATATATGATTAAAATATCACACGTAAGTGTGATATAGTTTATCCATATTATAAAATTAAATAAAAACTATTATTCTAAAATATCAAATATTTTATTTCCATTCATAATCAATAGTTTATCTGTATTCTTTTTATCAAACCAGTATAGTCTTAGGTAAAAACAGGATTAATATTTATATAAGTTTTTCAAATAAAATTATTTTTTGTTCCTATTAGCACTTTAAAACAACAAAATAAACAATTCCAACAATTGCTACAAAACCTATCAAAAATATAAATGCAAAATTCTCTAAATATAAAGTCAAAAAAGAAGAAGAAGAAGAAGAAAAATGAAGAAAGAAACAGTACTAACCATGGAGAAGATAAAGCAAGCTACCCTTAGGAACAAACTCAGAGACAACAAGCTTTTCATCCTTCCTATAATGGTAAGCCAAAGGTGGCAAAACATTACCATGATTCATCCTTCCAAACCTTCTCATCTCTGCCTCAAACCCTTCTCTTCCCACCCTATTCATGTCCCTCATCCTCTTCACCACCACTGCCACCCCATTCCCCATCACTGCCTTGTAAGCTGATCCCAATCCTCCATTCCCCAACACCTCCGCTGCTGCCTTCATCAAGTCCCCCAACCTTATTATCCCTTTCCCTTCATTCACCATCACCAACTCCCCTCCATTCCCTTTCCCTGTTCCCCGTCCCGTTCCGTTATTATTACCATTACCATTACCATTCCCATTCTCTTGTCTTTTCTGAGCTACCGCTCCCTCTCCTGCACTCCTTTCCGTTGTCCTCATGGGTAATGACTGTGCTGCTGCTAATGCCGTTGTTGCCATTGTTGCCGATGATGATCTTTTTGACGAAAACATTTGTTCATGGCCAAGAGTTTCAAAGCTATCTGATTTAGTACGTGAACGAGCAATTATTGACATGCATGCAAATCCAACGGCACAAGCAAGTATAACCATTAACACAAATATGCCCACATTGCTCTTCTTTTCTTCTGGTTGGCTTTGTTGTTTAGCATCAATGAATTCTACCGATGAGTTTGTTGTCGCCGAGCTATTCGGTTTGCATGGCTGGTTCTTGAGCTGAGGACCACACAAACCCGGGTTTCCGACGAAAGAGCTCTCGCTGAAATGACTAAGACTAGCAGGAATTTCACCTTCAAGATTGTTCTCTGAAAGGTTTAAACCTTTTAAGAGTTTGAGTGAGCTTAAGTCGGGGATTTGGCCGGTGAGCTTATTGCCTTCGAGTCGGAGTTCAATCAAGTTCTTTGCATAAGAGATGGAGCCGGGGATGGCGCCGGTGAACTGGTTTTTGGATAACCAGAGTTTTTTAAGGCGTGTCATTTTGGAGAAAAAGTCCGGTGGGATTGGACCGGAGAATTGGTTTCCTTGAAGGTATAAAGCTCGGAGAGAAGTTAATGAAGAGAAGGAATCAGGAAGAGGGCCGGAAAGTGAGTTTGAGATTAGAGAAATGGCACGAAGGCCTCGGAGATTGAGAAGTGGAGAGGGGTTGAGTTTTCCGGTGAGGTTCATGTTGTCGAGACGGAGAGCGGCAACGAGGCCGTTGATGCAGAAGACACCGGACCAAGTTGGTTGAGTTTTGCATGGGCTTGTGTTGGATATCCATGAGGAGAGGACGGTGGAGGAGACGGTGAGGGAGTTCTTGAATTGGAGAAGAGCTTTAGCTTCATCTTGTTGTTCTTCTCCAGCGAAGGTGGCCGGAGAATGGAGGAGGAGGAGAAGGATGAAGAGGATGAGGAGAGCTGCATGGGCAGCCATGAAAGGGTTAGGCAAATGCATGGGAGGAGATTGGACGTGGATTTTGGTATTGGCTTTCCATTTCTTGAATTTGTTATTATTATTATTATTATTATTTTATTTTTATGTTTTTTTTTGGGTGTTTTGGGTAAAGGTTGGGGTTGAGGAGAGGGAGGAAAGGAGGAGAAAGGGGATGGTGAGGCGAGGTGGTGGGAGATAAAATTGGGGTTGATAAAAATTGACTTTTTGACCAAGTCAATGAGTTGACTTTGGATGGGAGGACATAATGTGATTGGGGGATTAGTTTTTTAAAATAAGTATATTAATAATTCATTTTTTTTAAAAAAATATTAATATTAATATTATATGTATGTATGTATTCATTACTATTTAGCAAAAAAAAAATAAAATAAGTTTGAAATTGTTTGTTTTAAGTAATATTAATTAAGTAAAAAATTGGTGGGTCTAAATAAAAGTTTTTTTATAACTTTTATCTATTGATCAAACGCCATTTTGCATCACCCTGAATCAGGATTTGAACTTTCACCTATAAATTGAGAGAAAAATGAAATACCAATTATCTTATTATAAAATAGTTGGTTATAAGGTATTTGTGAATACAATGATAATATGAAATAATTAAAAAGGTTATTTTTATTATACCATGAAATTAGAATGATTAACAGATGAGGAGATGTATGGAAGAATGTTTCAATTGGTATCATTGATATTATTAAGAATAAATTCGATCAAAATTACATTAGGGAAAATCACTATTAATATGATGCAATTTCAAGCTATAATTCACCATTAAAAAAAAAATAAACCTAAAAAATGGAAAAAAGAAACTTATTTGTTTTCACTTAAGAAAAATTACTGAAATGAAATTGAAACCCCACAGAAAATGAGATGTATATTGAGTCTTTTATAGAGTACATGTACATCATTTGAAAGTTTGAATGTTAACAATAAACAAAACAGAATAGGCTACAAAGGTGGAGTTGTTATATGAACGAGTCAATGCTTGCATGTGTTTATAATGTAATGCAAACATGTTTAATTCCTTAACAACCCCCCGCAGTCACAGCCAATGGTGAAGTAATGCTGAGGCTGGACTTAAACTCATGAAAGAGCTGGGTTGGGAGTCCCTTTGTGAAAATGTCAGCAAATTGTGAAGAGGAAGGAACATGAAGAACACGGACTTCACCGAGAGCGACCTTTTCACGAACGAAATGTATATCAAGTTCGATGTGTTTCATGCGACGATGCTGCACAGGATTAGATGATAAGTAAACCGCACTGACGTTGTCGCAATAGATTATAGTGGCTTTCGACAAGGGCCGGTGCAGTTCCATGAGAAGTTGCCGCAACCAACATGTCTCGGCAACCACATGAGCAACAGCACGATATTCCGCTTCTGCACTAGACCTGGATACTGTGGTTTGGCGCTTTGAGGACCACGAAACAAGATTATCTCCAAGGAAAACGCAATACCCGGAGGTGGAACGTCGAGTGTCAGGGCACCCGGCCCAATCAGCATCGGAGTAGGCGATTAATTCAGTGGTGGAAGAATTTTTGTACAACTGCAGCCCATGATCAAGTGTGCCATTCAGGTAACGCAGGATGCGTTTGATGAGCTGCATATGAGGTTCCCTTGGATCATGCATATGAAGACACACCTGTTGGACAGCATAGGAGATATCAGGTCTAGTGAATGTGAGATACTGTAGAGCGCCAGCAAGACTTCGGTAGTGAGAAGGATCAGGTATAGGCAGCCCACTAGAAGAAAGCTTAGGACGAGAATCAATGGGAGTAAGACAGGGATTACACTTTGTCATGCCAGCACGTGCGAGTATGTCCGACGCATACTTACTTTGGGAAAGGAAGAGACCAGTAGGTGTACGAGAAACAACAATGCCGAGAAAATGATGCAAAACACCAAGGTCCGTCATGGCGAACTCAGAACACAGAGAAGAAATGATACGACGAAGAAGAGCATTTGATGAAGCAGTGAGAATGATGTCGTCGACGTAGAGGAGGATCACGTTTTTGGTCCGTAGATCCTTCACAGACATGCCAAAAGGATCAAATTCCACAGAACATTGATTGTCAGTAGTGAATTTTCGGACAGAAACAAGATTTTTGATAATATTTGGTGCGACAAGAATATTGTGTAAGAAGAGTGGGGAGTGTGAGGAAGGAAAAGAGAGATTTCCAGTGTCAGTGATGGGAATAGAAGCACCATTGCCAACAAGGATTCGAGTAAAATTTGAAGGAACAGGTGAAGGAGAAGAGAGAATACCTGTCTCGGAAGTCATATGTGCTGTAGCACCGGAGTCCATGTACCAGTCGTTGCCGCTAGGTGCTTGTAAGGACATGTTGTTGAGGGCGCCGATAAGAGCAGATTGGTCCCATGTTTGGGTATTGGGGACTGATGCGGAAGTCGGATATGTGACAGGCATGACCGGTGCAAGTGTCGTATGCGCCTGATGCATTGGTGAAGGGTGCGAGCCAAGAACACCAGGGCCACTCGAAGCACGCCATTGATACGGCCATGCAGGAACAGCACCTGTCCACGGATTGTACATCGGCGTCCATTGGGATGACTTGGTAGTCGAGTGTTGACCCATGCCACGACCACCATTACGGCCAGTGCGACCACCGCGGTCCTTGCCACGGCCTCCACGTCCACGAGTGCCAGTGCTGCGATCACGGAAGGAGGAGGAAGTTGAGACAAGGATTGTTGCGGCAGTATTCTTAGAAAGGTTGTTGCATCGTGTTTCCTCAAGGAGAAGGAGAGAGCGAGCTTGGATAAAGGTTGGGAAAGGAGACTGCATGGGCATCAGGGTGGCCATCGTGGCATATTGGTCATTTAAACCTCGGAGCATGGTGAGAACCAAAGTCTCGTCGGAGATGGCCTGACCGACGTCGCCAAGTGCGTCGGCAAGGGTTTTGAGTTTATGACAATAGTCAGACATTGTCATATCACCTTGGACAATGCTGCGGAATTCGGCCTCAAGGAAAACGGCACGGCTCTTCTTGTTATCACGAAACAAGCTTTCAATATCAGTCCAGACAATGTAGGCGGTGGTGTCGGCGCGCATGACGATATCAAGTATTTCCATGGAGATGGAGCCATAGAGCCAGGAAAGCACGATGTAGTCGTGTTGCACCCATTCACTGTCCTCAGGGTGGGAATTTATGCCGTTGATGTGATCGGTGAGGCTGTATTTGCCAAGAGTGACGAGGAAGAGAGTTCGCCACTTTGAGTAGTTAGATGTCTGGAGGTCGAGGATAATAGGAACATGTGTTTTAATACTAGCCACATTGATGGCTTGGGTGGAAGGAGAGGAGGAGGAGGATGAAGAAGTGGTATTGGAGTTTGTCGACAGGGTGGTCATGGCTTTGGGTGGGCAAGGCAAGAGCTGGTATGGGTCTCTGATACCATGAAATGAAATTGAAACCCCACAGAAAATGAGATGTATATTGAGTCTTTTATAGAGTACATGTACATCATTTGAAAGTTTGAATGTTAACAATAAACAAAACAGAATAGGCTACAAAGGTGGAGTTGTTACATAAACGAGTCAATGCTTGCATGTGTTTATAATGTAATGCAAACATGTTTAATTCCTTAACAATTACCTTTTAAAAAAAAATAAGAAAAATTAGTTAGAAACTTTCAAATAGAGATTATTATGTGATAAATTTCAAATAACTTGTAAAAGATGCTATTGTTACAAAATTTTAAATGTGATAAATTTTATATTTTCCAAGGGGATTTGAGGAAATTTACAGTTCTCAGCCGTATTTATATAATTATTATGTTTCTAGGGGTCTAAAGAGTAAAAAGTATCATCTTCTCCATTGTACTGTCCGGTGACCTACACTTCACCATCGCCACTCTCAATCAAAGCTCCCGCCTTTTTCCAAAAAAAAGCCCCAAATGGACGAAACCATAGCTTCTCATAACCCCAATTTCTCTCTTCCAATCTCGAATTCGTTTCATTCTCCCCAATGTTTTGGTTCTCCTCCTTGAGATCTGCCCAGCAATGCTAATTTCAGCTCTTTCCGTTTGAAAAACTTCAGATCCATCTCGTTTTTCTTTTGATTTGTTGGTTTTTTTGTGTATTTATTTTGAAATTTTTAGAATTGATGATGGAGATCTTCTCCCCGAGTGGGAGACTCCACATGGCAGGCCAGCGTCGGTGGCTCCCGTCGGCGATCCCGGGAAACCGGCCCTTCCTCATTGGTCTGTGGGTTTTAGGGTTTGCTTTGGTGTTTCTTTGGCAGCGGGGCTCGGTGGTTGGCCGTGGACCACGGATGTTCTCATGGGCTGCGCCGCCTCGTCCGTTGCCAAAGCTCCGGCCATTGGCATTCAATCTCACGGACTTTGGAGGAGTTGGGGATGGAGTTACTTTGAATACTGAGGCTTTCGAGAGGGCGGTGGCATTCATATCGAAGCTGAGGAAGAAGGGAGGAGGGCAGCTGAATGTGCAGGCTGGTGTTTGGCTCACGGCGCCTTTCAATCTCACAAGCCATATGACTCTCTTCTTGGCCGAGGGCGCTGTTATTCTTGGAATTCAGGTGAAAAAAATTCTTCTTTTGTTCGTAATGTTTGTCAGATGTTGAGTAGCACCTCGTGTCAAAAATTGGATTTTTAGCTGATTCTTGTGTCATAAGAATACCAAGTGCTTCTGTTCTATAAACATGAAGTGCGGCCATCTTCGTGTTATTGTCTATCAATTAATGGTGATGGCTTATCATTCAGCTTCACATTCTTTGCCTTTTATTTTTATTACAGTGAAATGTAAATTGTTACAATTTGTTGTGTTGAATCTATGATTATGATGAAGAGCACCATTGCTGATTTTGTGATTTTAGTCAGAAGTTCTTAATCTGTGCATTGTAACAGGATGAAAGTTATTGGCCGCTAATGCCTCCATTGCGGTCATATGGACATGGGAGGGAACAAAAGGGACCTCGCTATGGGAGTCTGATTCATGGCCAAAATCTCAAGGATGTGGTTATAACAGGTTAGGGACATGTATTTCTTGTTATGTGGTATGACATTACTTTCTGTTGATGATGATATTACTAAGATATAATAGAAAGAAGTACATAATGGAGTTCAGGCACTAAACTGTAACTATTTATATTGACACATTTAGTCATTTAAGCAAATATCTTGGAGAAAGAAATAGATAGAGAACCATTATAACATAAAATTAGTGTAGCATGCTATCATACGTTCATCATTAGGATATCACTATTTGTGCACATGAATTTGTGGCACACTTATTGTGAAATTGCAAATTTAGATCATTCTTAGTGTCTGGTGCAGCTTGACAACTGCAACTATTCATTGCACAGATTGAAATTTGCTACCCTTTTCTTTGTGGTGTATAGCACATGTTCAGTTTACATTTGATATTGGTCATGTGCGCAAGAGTTTGTGCTTGTGTTTTATGCTTTTTTGTGGAATTGTATTGACAACTGTGTCTATTCACGGCAAAACTGTTCTAAATGTCTCCAAATGGATTGAATCCGCTGGCCCTTTCCTTTGGGTGAACAAACCACATGTTCAGTTTACACATCATATTGATCTTGTTCTCAACACTGAGGGCATTACATTTGTCCCCCCTTTCTTATTTTCCTTCCAGTAATGCTTGTCTCATAGGTTTGTTATTCTTTTTATCTACACTCATAACTATTCATATATACAAATAAATATGTGCCCTTATGTCTCACAAAATTTCATTTCTGGCCCACTTTTTAATTTAATTTGTTCATTTGAGGTCAATCCTGAGGGAAATCTTCTGGTCATTTTATTAAGTTAGAAGAAAATGAAAAGTAAAACTCCTCAGAGGTGAATATTAGAGGATGGCTTGTGACATACTCACCTTATATTTCAGAATCCATGCATATGCAATATAAGTACCGAAAGAAATTATTGGATCTTGATAGGAGTTAAATCCTACTGAAAAGAGATGGAAAGAAGAAAGCAAACATATGCACATAATATGAATTTAAGTGTGATAATAACTAATGTATAAAAGTTTTTCCTGTATAGGGGAGAGAATATGAAATTTGGGACAAAGCAATTGATACATGACTATAGAGTCTAGTCATCTATCTATATGAGGATTGATTTTGATAGTTTGGTAAATGCAAAATATACTTACGTGAAAAGGTAAAATGCCTAGCATTGGCATCATGCAGTGATCTAGATGATTTTAGTTATAATCAATGCAGAATTTATGTATGGAAAGGCAAGAATGAAGCTTGGTTGCTAAATTGTTAGGTTTAATGCTGATCTTCAGTTTTGGGGATGAAGGTAACATATGCAATTCCAGCATGCGACAGATAGAATCCTAGACAAAATAATTGATGTACTCATATAGATAGAATTCTAGGCATATGCAAGTCCAGTGATTTAGTGACTATTTCTGATTTTCTTCCTAGAGATTGGTTAAATTTCAACGACAACGGTAATGGCAAGCAGCAACAGCATGGGCAACTTTTTGTTTAGCTCAAAGTAAGACTTTGTAATCAAACCATAGATAAGACTATGAGATGAGACATAAACTGGATTTGTCTCCTCCAATCAAAAGGTGCAATCTCTGGCCTGGTTTTTCCAAAGTCATTCGCGTCAGCAATGTAACATATTGTCTTTACTGAATACTAATCATATGCTGAATACATTCACAAGCAATTAGGATTGAGCATAGACTATTTCTGCTCTTATCTTCCCTTAATGGCATTGAAGACTACTGTTAAAGAATTCAATCTGTGCAGCTTCTCAGTTATTTGTGTTGTGCTTGTGCCTTCATATAGATTTGTCATCCAGTATATCTAAATAATCTTGCAAGTTCCAACCGGCTTTGGGACTCTAAAATTGTGATAATATTTCAATCAAGGCTGTTCATATTGGATGGTGGGCATCCTAGTTCTACTTGGCTTTGAAAAGTCTGTCGGTATTAGGTGGTTTTTTATCCCCTTGTCCGAATAAAACGCAACCTGCTTAAGCAATCTATGAACTACTGGGACCGGATGTTTGTCAGTCAGTAAATAAAATGGGCATTCATGAATTCCTTGTGTTGTACTTGAGATGAAATCCAATAAAACTTTATTATGGTTGTTTTTCTTCCTCAATTAATATTTAACCAGCTGATGTCTGAGAATGGTTTCTCTTTTCATTTAATTGGTTCATCATTTAGGACACAATGGCACAATAGATGGACAAGGCAAATCATGGTGGACAAAGTTCCGTAAGAAATTGCTCAAGCATACGAGGGGGCCCCTTGTACAGATCATGTGGTCCAGAGATATTGTTATTTCCAACATAACTTTACAAAATTCTCCTTTCTGGACTCTTCATCCCTATGATTGCAAAAATGTAACCATCACAAATCTCACCATCTTGGCCCCTGTCTCTGGAGCTCCGAATACAGATGGAATAAATCCAGGTATTATTGCTTCTCTTTGTCTTATATCCTCTCACCAATTCATATTTATGCTTTTTTTTTTTAACCATAGAACATGTACCCAAGGCATGAGGCTACATAATTTTATGTTTCATGCCCATTCATTGGCACTGCTTCTTTGCTGACTTGCCGATTCTGATTGTTGGTCATGGCCTACTCAGATTCCTGCCGGGATATGGTAATAGAGAATTGTTACATCTCTGTCGGTGATGATGGAGTAGCAATAAAAAGTGGCTGGGATCAGTATGGAATTGCATATGGCCAGCCATCAATGAACATTTTAATACGCAATCTAGTAGTCCGCTCTGTCGTCAGGTGTGTTCTTAAACAGTTTAATATGTTTATATGTACTCACTCACACTAGGAGTCCATGGTTTGTCAGGAAACTTAACTACAATCTGTGATTGTACTGTGGTTCAGTTTATGCATCAAGTGTTGTTGTTTGGAATTTCTAACCTTGTAAGAACCTATAGGAATACCTCTAATATAAGAGAGCTACCAGTTTACGCTTAGGATTCCCAAACTTATCCTGGTTAGATGTATGATGTAGATAAGATACATGCAAACTTGACCACGTTATCTTTGTTTATGTTACACGCATATTTCCTATCAAAACTATTTCAAAGATAAGCAATCATACTCAGTGCTCCCTTAGTTTCTCACTCATGCCATCCTCAGCAACTTGGCTTGCAGGTAAGGATGTACAACTCTTGATTAGTTTAAAGTGGAAATTAAACAAATGCATTGCATTTGCCCAATTCTTCTTTGATGTCCTGACAAAATGTAGTTATGCTCTTCTACTATTTCTTTTTCCATTCTGGAGAAGGTTTATACCGAATAATGATATTTCACATTCTGATTGAACACTAAAATTGATTTATCATTCTATCCTCATGCAGTGCTGGAGTCTCAATAGGCAGTGAAATGTCTGGAGGAGTTTCTAATGTTTCGGTGGAAAACGTTCATATCTGGGAATCTAGACGTGGGGTCAGGATTAAAACTGCACCTGGGAGAGGTGGATATGTCCGAGGCATCTCATACCGCAACATAACATTCGATAATGTTCGTGTTGGGATTGTAATAAAGACCGACTACAATGAGCACCCAGATGAAGGTTTTGATCCCAAGGCTACCCCTACACTCAAGAATATCAGCTTTACCGGCATACATGGCCAAGAGGTCCGAGTCCCAGTCCGTATCCAGGGCAGTGAAGAAATACCAGTGAAGGATATCACATTCCAGGATATGTCAGTCGGCATATCCTACAAAAAGAAGCATATTTTCCAGTGCTCCTTTGTCCAAGGGCGTGTGATCGGTTCGGTCTTCCCGGCACCATGTGAAAACCTGGATAAATATGACGAGCGAGGACAGCTGGTGATGCGCTCCATCTCACAGAACAATACAGATATCGACTATGACTTCTGAACCGAAAAAGTAAAAACAAAAATTTTCACTTGAACTGGTCGCCTTTGTTGTTCATCAGGAGAGAAAAGGACAATAATAACATTGTCCTCATACAATTTCCTTTTCGTCTCTTTTTTTTTTTATATATATCAGGCTTGTACATACAGAGCATTTGATTATTAATATTTATGGAATCTCAGAAAATGAGTACTCTCATTTGATGTTCTTGCCACCAATTACTTGTTACTTTATGTTGTTGTAAAAAACACATAACTTTGTATCAGAAATTGCAGATGTTACTTCAGTATAAGAATGAATGTGGTAATACTGATTAATCCTTATTCTCAGCAATGCTGCCAAGGCAAATGGAGCTTCATCAGGCTATGGCACTCTTCAGGTTCACTTCTAAACCTCAATTGGTTGTTACTCCAGTTAATTTGCAAGTTACTGTTCCCATTTACATGTAGTTTCTTTGTCACCTAGTATCATAAAGTTCATCCATTATTGTGTTCACTGACAGCATTCTTTCATCTTCATTTGGGTGCTTTTTCCCCCCCAATGCATATATATATATATATATATATATAAATATATTTCATATTTAAGAAATTGTCATTTTCTGAAAGCAAATGAGGTGATATTTTATTGATGATTGGTGTTGATTTTTCCTGTTGTGTCAGTGCAAGAAATAGGTGAAATGAAGCTTCCTGGATGCCTGATAAGGTGGACAATATTGCAAGTTGAAGGAGTCTCCATCCAATACTTTAAAAAAAAAGGTATTGCAAAACATGTCACTTAGTTTGGTCAACAAACAGCAATTTTTTAGTATGACTAAAACTTGACATGCATTGATTAATTAAATCAATTTTTTTATTTCTTCTAATCCCATGCCAAAAAAGTGAGTTATCTAGAATGACACATTACATGAAGCTTGTATCAACAATGGTCAAATATTTGACCCAATTAGCTTAAGTTTCTTTCATATGTGATGTAAAACTACAACCACTTTGTGTTATTCCAATTAGAAATACCTTTTTAATGAGATTTTTAATGTTTGGCATGCTGATCAGCAAAGGTGTGCTTGTAGGTTAAAATTTCATGAATTCTATTGATATATGTTTAATTTTAATTAACTTGGTTGTTCAACAATATATTTTTACTTTCTTGTGAAATTTTAGGTTTAATTGTCATACATGTCTCTATAATTGTGTATTTTATGCCTTTTTAGTTTTTCTAATATTTTTAAGTACAATTAAATCATCATATTTGGTCGAGTTGGGTCGTTATAGTCCGTGGTAATATTTTTAGGTATAATTAAGTCCTTGCAATATTTTTTGTAGAACACTTGGTCATTTACGCCGAGGACTAGAATGATGCTAGTTGAGGATATAATTATACCTAAAAATATTACAGAGACTAAAAAGACAGAAAGTACACAATTACAAGGGCATGTAAATTCTTTATTTATACAGTCTTCTACGTGTATATTTCAAAACATATACATGGCAGTAGTAGGAAGTGCAAGAAACCCAATTGCAAGAATTTCCATTACAGCAACTCAAACAGGAGATCAATTGTGATGTTGTGATAGACTTCACAACTTCATGCACGTTTTCCACACGTTCTCATGGTCAAATGCAGACAAGAATGGAAACTTAGAGGAAAGTCCAAAGAGAACCACAACCTCTCTTTCATAAAGGTTTCACATTCCTATCTCTTATTGATATTATTATTGTTATTAATATTTTAACAAGTTTTAAATGTTCCTGTTCTCTGAAAGACAACTCAAAAAGTGACTTTCTTTTTTCTTTTGTTTGTATGAGTCATGAAAGAAGTTCAATTCTTGGGTGGTGGTTTGGTTAATTCTCACATGAGTTTTTTTCATGCTTCCTTAGTTGGTGTTTCTATATAATAAGTTAATAACTAGTCTTTGTCTGCTCCGTGTGCTCCACGTGTTTCTTTGGGGGTGACTACAAAGAGAACCAAAAGCAAAGAGAGAAGAACCATTAAGGCAAGCTTGAAGGAGATAAAGAGGAATTTATATATACACAAAGTGGGAAGAAAGCTAGACAAACACATTGGAAGTGTTTCTGAAGAGAAGATGATGGGAAGACAAGAGAAGAGTAGCAGTTTCTCTGTGACTTGTAACCTCTTGAGCCAGTACTTGAAGGAGAAGAGGACTTTTGGTGATTTCATGGCTCCTCTTGTTCCCAAAGGTATGTATTTGTTGTATTATCATGTTTCTTTTCTGCTTATCTTCTTGTTCATGGTTATGTGATTGAATATAGTATCAAGTCTTTAGATCAGTATATATGGGCAGTAATGTAGAAAAACTTACTTTAGTTCTTTGTCACTAGATGTGCTGAAATTTAACTAGTTTCTTTTTATATATTTTCTTTAGAATCATTCAAACCACCAGTCACTATGAGTTTGTTGCCTGGAGTGGTTGTGGAAGAAGAAGAAGAAGAAGTAGTTGAAACTAAAGAGGAAGAAATCTCAGAACAAAATGCCACTAAAGCAATGGATTTGTTCCCAAAACTCAGTTCCTCTCAAGACCCTGTTGCTAATAAAAGGTGACAAAAACATCCTAAATTATAAACATTACATTGGTGATTCATGACTTCCAATGTTTCATTTGACATCTCAAGTGTATGATACATATATTTTTTTTGTACAGCTCATTGGAGAATTCTCCGTTGACGATAATTTACAACGGAAAGGTCTTAGTTTTCGACAATATCCCGGCAGCAAAAGCCAAGGATCTCCTGCAAATGGCAAACAAAGGATCCATTGCAGCACAGACCAACATTCCGGCCGCCTCTGCCGTCCAAAACACGCCTAATCCCGTCCGGTGAGACGCCTTTTTCTTCGATCCCGCTTAAATATTATTGCTCAAAATGTTTTCATGGATTGATTATGTGTATGTTAAACATTCATATTGAATTTACATATGTTTTATGTTGTTGTTTTGAATTACTAGTGATTGATATAGTTTTGGTTCTTGGATTTCAGGTGTCCCAATTGCAAGAAGGGCATCCCTACATAGGTTTTTAGAGAAGAGAAAAGAAAGGCAAGCTTTTTTCTTTGTATTTAAACTTTGATTACATCAATGAATTATTTCCAAACTTTTTCATGACAAATTTAAATTAAAAATTACAGGATTAATTCCAAGGCACCATATCAAGTGAAAGATGATGAATTTTTTGCCTCTAAATCAAAGCTTAAAGATGGAGGAGATGCTTGGCTTGGCTTAGGCTCCATTAAGACAGAGAAAAGCTTTCACTAGTTCAAAAGATTGAAGAAGATTAGAGGATGATAGTTTTACATATTTTTAATCAGTAATTTTTCATAATTTAGAAGAACTCTTTGTAGAAGTGATGGTAGTTTTCTTGGCTACTATTTACAATAATTTAGAAGAATGTTATTGGTGTAAAACATATATACATATATTTTGGTACATATACTTGGAAACATAATGTAATGTACTTTGTTTGTATTCATTTTTATTGCTAATTATATTCATAATTATTTTCCTTTTTAAAAAAAAAAATAGTTCACTTTATTGTTGTTAATCAAACAATAAACTTAGTAGATTTTTCATCATTTAACCAAATGTATCACATAACCAATGGGTGTTTTTTTTACAGTATATCATATTATGTGTAATAATTATTCATTATATATGAATAAAGAAAAATTTTTTTGAAAAAATCTAGATAAAAAATAAAATAAAATCTTCTTAATTTTTTTATCTATTAATTCCTGATTTCTTCCGTAAAGTATTAACTCCACATTTATGTATGTTTTTTACTAATAGTATATATTTTATATATGTATAATATAAAACCATATAAACCATATAAACAATTTATGTTTTAGGACTAAAATAACATTAATTAACAAGAATCTCATGTTATTCTAATGCCATTATCACCTATTTAATACTAAAACATCTTTCTTTAACCTCTTTTGTGTTTGAATTATGTACAATTCAAGATATCTTTTGTTTTTAAAATAATTAAAACTAAAATGGTCCAATTATTGTGTCCACTCACGGAATTGAATTTGAAGCCGCCCCAATGACCATTTTAAGCTTGAAAATTAATATTTATATATATATAAATAATAATAATAAAAAAAAAAGGATGCACTAATAAAAGAAGCGGTGGCTTAGAAGCTTTAAATTTGTGCTTGTCGGAAAGGAGCATGTTTTGAATGTAATTAATTAAGTGATTAATTATTTAAATAATTAATTCTAAACTTGACTCGTATATTTGAATTTTAAATTTGGAAAGCTTTAAACTTTGAAAATAGGCCCCCTAATTTTGGTGAGATAAATATTTTTTTAAAAGAAGTAGTGGATAAAAATATTGAATGACCATTTAATTTATTAACATCTAATCTTTTACATAAAATGTTTATTTTGTTAATAGTGTCCTAACTCGTTCAAGTGGATGATATAAGTGTTGTAAAACTTAGCTTTTTATATATGTTCGTCTCTAACACGTGATTTGTTCACATTTATATATACAAAAATTCATTCAAATTAAAAAATGATTGGTAAGAATTTTTTTCATAAAAATAAATGTTATTGAAAGTATAAATTTTAGAGTTTTCAATTTCTTTTTTTTTTATAATTTATATTATAAAGCACCACATTTTGAAACAAAAAAATCAGGTCAAATACTTTTACATTAAAAGTCAGATAAAACTTTTTTTTTTCTCAAGAGAAATATGTGCATTTGGTGTTTACTTTTCGGAGAGAATTCACGCGTGTCATGGTTTTTCAAAATATTTAAAAAGACTTTTCAAATATTCTTTGATGATATAATATGAGCGTTTGATATTTTTTTTAAATTTTTTTTTTAAAACTAAAAAAAAATAAAAAATACAATGGGATTATCGAAACAATATTCTACCAAAATATTGAAAAATTAAAAAAAAATGAAGAAAATTGAAACATGGGCTATGATTTTTTGCCCTATTGACACAGAATCCCTTTAGTGCTTTGTTTTCGAAAGTATTGGGATCAAATCTCAGATATTTGTCGATCGATAAAAAGCGATGAGCGACAAAGCGAAAGGAGAAAGCAAACACTAGAGAATGAGATACTGGGAGTGCACACTGCCATGTAACCCTCTGAGGGAGAACGAGAGATATTTCTCATACCGAACCCCCACATGGGTGACTCAGATTGTCTTGACTTTCTATTAAATGGGATACTTTATCTCTTATTTGTAAAAAAATAATAATAAAAAATAAAATAAAATGGAAGCATGGGCTAAAAGTAACAGTTCATTCTTTAGTTGGGCTTCCATTTTAATTGGGCCAAAATCCATGAAAACATCACGTGTGAGGCACGTGATGGCATGCTTGTTAAACTCACCGCTAAACGCTCACCGTCTCCTCTTCTTTCCCTCCATTTTGTTGAACAACAAATTGAATGATTTGCCAAAGTATTGGGTTTGATATTAGGGTTTCAATGGGTGTGGTTGAAGAGATGGATGGTGTTAGATGTATTATAGTATTGTATATTTATATACATGTATATGTATGGATATATGTATATGTATACTTATGTGTTCTATATGTAGACCCAAAGGGTCACTCATGTATGTTGTTCAATGTATGAGGACTTCGATCCATTCTTCATCAATCTCTTCTAACATGGTATCAGACGCCTAGGTTCTTCCGGCCGCCGCCGTCACGCACCGCCAGCCACCACCGCCACCCTTCTCTCTCTCTCTCCCTGAGCGCCCCACCAGCTCTCTCTCTTTCACTTGCTGGTCTCCTCCTTTTTCCATTGCCAACACCGCCGGTCCTCTCTCAATCTCCGGCCATCTACTTGGGCAATCTTCTTCTCCATCACCGGCCAACAACTTTCCGTAAACCGTCACTTTCATTCATTCATTCAAAAACCTCCAGATTTGGTTCTCCCTTTGAGCCGCCGTCGCACCACAGCCTCGCCGACCTTCACATTGTGTACGCCTCGCCCTACTGGCCATCTTTATCTTCACAACCAAGCTTTTTCCACTTCTATTTCCTTGTTAAAAACCTTATCCAGCAGCATCACCTGCACCGCCGTCACGCCGGTGCCCGCGTCTGCACATCGCCGCCTACACGCCAGCCAACGTTGTTCATCTTCCTGTGCACTTGTCTGCCAGCTTCCTCTTCCCTTTGCCGGCGCTACAGTTACTTCCCTGAGATATTCTTTCAAAATTTGAATTCTCTTTTCCAAAAGAACAAGACACTTGCATTCTTCTTCCAAACACAAATATCCAAATCAGCTGGACCCACAACCACTTACACCTTTCTTCCAAACACAACGAGACAATTCGGCTGGACCCACCACAAAGACTTTGTTCTGATATGCTGCGGCCCACCCTACCTTGAAGCATCTCTACAAACCAAAGAAGACAACATGGGCCTACAATATAAATATATGTATTAAAAATCTGTGCATTATTTACTGACAGCGCACTATTCTATATAGTAATATATATCTATATTTATGGTGAATCCTTATGGTTTCAATCGTGCTACTCCACCTCTTCTTCCTACGCCTCCCGCTCCCCCGACACATTCTGTCAAGACCTCTCCTGTTTCTTTATCTCCCGCTGATCAGCAGTTGTTGGCGATGTTCTGGCAGTTCCAGCAATCATATTTGATGATTTCTCCCCTCATTGGTAATGCTCGTTCGCCCGAGGTTGCTCCATCCGCCTGGGTAGTTTCACGTCCTCTCGGCTTCTTGACTCGGTGCCCTCTTCACATGACCCCCGATGCCACTTATCTGCACCATTCCCATTTACCCTCTCACGTAACCCGTGTTCGCGACCGCTGCGATGGCACACTTCTTCTCGCTTTTTCTCTGGGTCATTTCTCTTCCGGTGATTTCTCAATTCCTTCGATCTCTCATGTTCCTCGTTTATCCATGAATCTTATATCTATTAGCCAGCTTACTGATCATGATTGTCAGGTTATCTTTGACCATACCTCTTGTCGTGTGCAGGATCGCGAGTGGGGACGGTGATAAGGCTGGCCGTCGTCGAAAATGGGGTTTTATGCGTTGGATTCCCTTCAGTCTTCCATCTTCACCCTTTGAATCCGGTCATCAACATTTGTCATCTGCCGTTCGGTCTCATCATAAGTGGCATCATCGACTTGGTCACTTATGTCCAGTCTCGTATGTCGTCCCCTTGTTCGTCATGGCGTTTTAGGAGTCGTCTCTCCTCCTTCCCGATGTCGTCTGCTCTTGGTCGTAAACTTGGTAAGCAACTCCAGCGTCCTTATCCCTCGAGTGTGTCGCATGACGACTCTTTCTCCTTCGAACTTATTCACTCGATGTTTGGGGTCCTGCTCCCTTTGTCTCTAAAGGTGGTCATCGCTATTATGTTCTTTTTTATAGATGACTACACTCGATTCACCTAGCTTTATCTTATGCCTCACCGTAGCCAATTCATCGTCTATTTATCGCTCTTTTTACTGCTATGATCCACACCCGGTTCTCGCCTCTATTAAGACCTTCCGGTCGACTACGGCGAGTGAGTACACCTCTCGCGCCTTTCGTGCCTTCGACTTCAAGGCACAGCTGCCTCCGATTATCTTGTCATGGGGCTCATCCTCGAGCAGGGGTCGCTGAGCGTAAAGCATCGTCACATCTTAGAGGCGACAGCGTGCTCTTCTTCTAGGTGCATTTCTTCCACCTCATTTTTGGGCGGAAAGCTGTCGACCTGCTTTGTTTATCTCATTAACCCTACAACCCTCCTCTTACCTTAATGGTCGTAGTCCGGGGTGAGTGTCTTTATGGGACACCTCCTCGTTATGATCATCTTCGTGTTTTTGGTTGTCATTTCGCTTCGTTTTGCTATCACCTCGGGAGAGAACAAAGCTAAGCGCCCGATCATTACTTGTGTTTTTTTCTAGGATATAGCCTAGAGCATAAAGGTTATCGTTGTTATGATCCCAGTCACTCGTCAGTATTCGCGATCTCCCGTGATGTCACGTTTGATGAGTCCACACCTTTCTATGCTTCTCCTTCTTCCACTCGAGTCCCCATCTCCCTCTGTTTCTTTATCTTTCCTTTTTCCTAACCCTTCGATTGAGCATACTCCTCCTATGTCTTCCTCTTCTCCATTATACAACCCTCCTGCCGAGTTTCTTTCTCACTCCTCTCTTGACCCCTCTCCTCCTTTATCTGTTGAGTCTCCTGTTGTGTCTTCCCCTCCTTTATCTGTTGAGTCTCCTGTAGTATCTTCTCCTCCTCCCTTGCTTCCTCTCGCTCACCCACCTGTTCGCTTTCACATACCACCGTCGAATCCTGCAGAACCTCCATCTCGATCGGTCAGTCTCGACACCTCTCCCTACTATCGATCCGAGCTCACGAGGTACACTCTCACACTTATTCTTTACGTGATCGCTCTACTTTACATCCCCACGTCCGTTATGCTTCTACTAGCACCGAGTGTTTCGAGATGTCTTTGAGCGGTACCTACCGGGAAAGCAGATTCGATTACGAGTGGCGGGTCGCCATGGCGGAGGAGCTTGATGCTTTGACTCGGACTCATACGTGGGATCTCGTTCCTCTTCCTCCCTCATGCCGTTCCCCATCACCCGTCGTTGGATCTACTGCGTGTGAAGACTCGTTCGACGGGTCTCTTGAGCGCTATAAAGCGCGTTTGGTTGCTTCGTGGCTTTCGGCGGGGAGTATGGTCGTGATTATGAGGGAGACTTTTGCTCGAGTAGCTCATATGCACCCTGTGCGCACTTTGGTTCTTTCATGCTGCTGCATTGCGTGGTTGGGTTCTTCATCGACTGATGTGAAGAACGCGTTTCTTCATGGGGACTTGAAGGAGGAGGTTTACATGACTCCTCCTCCCGGCCTTCGGGTGCCTTCGGGATCTGTTTGTCGTCTTCGTCGCGCTCTTTATGGTCTCAAACAGGCTCCACGGGCCTGGTTTGAGCGGTTCAGTACAGTGGTTGAGGCTGCTGGTTTCACCCCGAGCATACATGACCCGGCAGTCTTCATTCACTCTTCCTCTCGTGGACAGACCATTCTTCTTCTATATGTCGATGATATGATCCTTACCGGTGATGACTCTGCTCACATTACCTTTGTGAAGCAGAAGTTATGTGAGACCTTCTTGATGACTGATTTAGGTCCGCTTCGTTACTTTTTGGGTATCGAGATTACTTCTCATCCTGATGGTGGGTCCCTATGTAACATGGTATCAGAGCTGGGTCCCACGTCGATCTGGGTCAGTGCCTTTGGATGAGCTAGGATCTTGGGTCCCACATCCGTGTGCCTGTGCGGGGTGTTGGGACGTAGTGGCTCAGGTCCATAGTCCCACATCGCCTGTGAGACGCATTCTCTCTAGCTTCATATACCCTAAGCCAACCCTTCCCCACAACTGCAGTTATGGAGAAGTTAGGGTGGTGGGTCCCTATGTAACAGATGGGAGGAGCTGAAAGGTGGAATCTTTCTTCTCATTGTGGAATTTATTTATTTATTTATTTATTCTTAGATTTTTGCTGGGAAATTTAAGGTTTTGAAATTATGAAGAATTATGAAGTGGATTGTGGAAAAACATGGAATTAATTCAGAGTTTTTGAGTGATTGTGATGAGCTTTAACAGCATTAGGCAATGTATGAATTTGCATTAGAAGATAATTTCAAAGTTGAGAAGTAGTGATTTGGGCTTGATTTTGTTTGTTTTCTTTGTATATTAGTGCCTTATGGGATTTTTTTTTAAGCCAAGAACTCTGTTGATAAGTTGCTATTTGAAAATGAGATTTTCACTTGTTAATTAGAATGTTCATTTATAAATTTGAGTTTTGAAGAAATGGTTATTGTTTCTTGTTATATATATCTATATATGTATATATTTTTTTTCTCAGAGATGTTTGAATAAAGGGAATTTCAATGGTTAGAATAGTGGTAAATTTAGATTTTTAAGAAATGTTTTAATGTTGCTTGTGTGCTGGCTTGATAATTGATATGGTATAAAGCCGATGATTTTAAGGACGCAATAGTTTCAGTAACTTTATCGGATAAGTTGTTAAGCCTTTTGTGGTAGGAGTGCTTAGAACATCGGTGAATTTGAATTTTTGAGAAATGATCAATATCCTTGTGTGCAGTTTGATACAACATCAAATGTTGATGACTATAAGTAAAAGTTTCAGTATTTTTATTAGTTAATCTTATTTTAAGAGATGGATGAGAATAGGGATTTTAATGTTTAGAATGTCGGTGAATTTGAATTTCTAAGAAATGATTAATATCCTCATGTGCAGATTTGATACAAACATCAAATGTTGATGACTATAAGTAAAAATTTCAGTATTTTCGCTCGATAAACTAGTTAATCTTAGTTTGAGAGATGGATGAGAATAGGGATTTCAATGTGTAGAATGCCGGGGAATTTGAATTTTCGAGAAATAATCAATATCCTTTTGTGCGGTTTTGGTACATTATCAAATGATGACTATAATTAAAAGTTTTCAGTATTTATATGCTAGATAAGCCGGTTAATCTTATTTTGAGAGATGGATGAGAATGGGAATTTGAATGACTTTAGTGTCAGTAAATTTAATTTATGAGAAATGGTCAATGTCCCTCTTGCTAAGGTTTAATATGGCACCAAAAGACAATGACTATAAGTGGTGTAAAAGTTTCAGTAACTCTCATGAGAACAGGGATTTCAATGTTAAGAGTATCAGTAAATTTGAATTCCTGAGAAATGGTCTTGTGATAGTTTGATATGACACTAGAAATTGATGACTATAAGTCATGTAAAAGTTTCAGTAATCCAATGAGAATTTCAATGTTTTTTTATTGTTGATGAATTTCAATTTTCGAAAAATTCATCTATTGTGTCTATAATTAATGTGGATGTGAGAGTTTCAGTAAAATAGCATTGAGCAGTGATTGTTGGAGTATCTAATGTTTGGCATTGTTATTTGAATTTCAGTAATGAGTTTCTACATGAATACTTGTATCGAGTGAATGAAAAAACATCGATAAATTATAATCGAAGATGTTACTCATTAGAGTTGTTTTCTTATTTTGGTATTGGATTATTAATTTAATTGAATTTCCAATTTTATTTTATTACTCAAATTATGTGGATATATAGCTAATTCATGAACAAACAGTTTTGTATGTTTATAATCACAATTTGTAATATGTGATATGTAATGTTTTCACATTTATTTAGCATTGTATATCATAAAGCTTGTTTTTTTTTAAAAAAAAAAAATAAATAATTGTGCTTTCTATTTATTTGAATTTAATTTCTCAACTCTTTTGTATGAATTCTGAATTGGAAGGTAAATTCATTTATATTTTTAAAATATAAATGAATTATCAATGTGAATAAATTCTTAATGTACAACATTTCATAATTTTTAATTAGATAATAAATGATTTTTTTAGGAATATAATGTTTATATTTTTCTTTAAAATATTAAACTTTTACATCTAATCTTATTTTTATCCATACGTATATATATATATATATTCATTCACTAGCAATTATTATATACTTATAACTTAAAGGCCAACTTGAATTTTTTTTTTATTATTTTTTTAATGTACAATAATTTTATCTTGTTTATATAAAGGTGGGATAAAGGGAAAATTTATTTTTTAATTAAAAATTTAAATTGATTTATGATTGAAAAAAAATAATAATAACAGTGATGAGTTCCAGATGATCAGTGCTAATTACGAGGCAGTTTTAACGGCTATGATTACTCAGAGGGCCCAAGAACTTATGGCCCAAGCCCATCTTTGGGACTATAAATACTTAACCTTCTCCAACTTCTCGTCCTCTTTTATCGAGGTTTCATCTCAGCTCTTGTTTCACTTCTCTTTCGATTTTTCTCCCTCGATTTCGAGGGGGATTTTCCCCATTTTTTTCCTTATTTTTCCTTTGATTTTGATCTCGAAATACCTTAATTTGGCTTCTCTGATCCGATCCGGTGATCCCAATACCAGAAACCCTAGAAATGCAGCAGCAGCAGAGGATGAAGCAGCAACAGCAGCAGCAGCAGGCTCTGATGCATCAGGCGTTGCTTCAGCATCAACAGCAGTCGCTTTATCACCATCCTGGTCTTCTAGCTGCCCCTCAGGTTGGGAAAGCCCTCTAATTTTGTTTGATTTTTCACTTGGATTGGTCGAAATTGGTCTGTTTTTGATTTCATGGGGTTTTTGTTGTTCTGTATTCATTGATGTTTGGATCTTTTTTGAAAATTTCTGTTTTTTTTTTCCCTCATTTGTCCCCGGTGTGTAGCCTCCTTGCCTTGTTCTGTTGCTCATATGTTGATGAACTAGTCTTTGATGTTGAGTTTCTTCGTCAGAGTTTTAGTGTATCTTTAGCTTGAGTCGAAGTGTGAGCCAAGAATTTGAGGTTGTAATAGCTTTTCCTCAGTACATCACCCTCTTGCCTTTCATAGGGTTCATATTTATAAAACTCGCAACTGTGTAGTCCTTAGATTCCAATATTTTAGCGTATGGGATTTATTTTAATTTATGAAAGTTGTCTATTTTTCTGATGCCTATAAGTGGAAAAGTGTATGTGTTTATAGGTTGAGTTAGTATGGATATTTTCTGTGAAGCAACATGGTAATGCTGATGTTTAAATTTTTTTATGGATTGAGATGTTTGCATTCTGTGGGAAACAATTATTACCTTGTTAAAATGTGAATTATTTTTGCATAATTCTTTTAGTGAGCCTGAGCCTCATCCCATTGTGCATAATTGCCTGCAATTTTGTGTGAGTGGTGATTGTATATATTGTTGTTCAGCTAAGTTTGGTTGAGTTGTCAGAAAAATGATTTTAGTATTATGAGCTTGGCAAGATTTAAACAATTACACTGCCATTTCAGAATGCTAAGGAACTTGGCTTTATGGTGTTAGAGAAGTTTATGAGATAGGATGCCTTTTGTTATTTGGATTTATGTTTGTCACATTTATTTATTTATTTCATAGCCTCACAACCCTAAATTTTTAATGGATAAAGCAGCTGTAAGGGCCCTTAATTTATCTTGGCAGCACATAAATTATGTTTTCTGGTAGAGATTTTAACTTGTGGTTTAGCTTGTCACATGCTTGATGAGTATTAGAAAATTTGGTTATAAAAGGCATCTGCACTTTTTTTTTTTGCATCTTTTATGGATTAGTTGGTTGTATTTTGCTTTGTGCTAGGTGAGAGGGTTTTTGAATTTTTTTCGTTAGGCTAGTTATGTAGGGGTTGTTCTTTTTCTCCCTTGT
Organism: Dioscorea cayenensis subsp. rotundata; assembly: GCF_009730915.1. NCBI lineage: Eukaryota > Viridiplantae > Streptophyta > Magnoliopsida > Dioscoreales > Dioscoreaceae > Dioscorea > Dioscorea cayenensis. The sequence goes on from NW_024086783.1 coordinate 33,335, forward strand.
TTTTTACACTTTTATTTTGCAGATAGAGCCAATTCCAAGCGGAAATCTGCCTCCTGGGTTTGATTCAAGCTCATGCCGCAGTGTGTGAGTGTTGTTAGGACATCTTCCCTTTTCTTTTATTTCAGTTCTTATTTTTTTTTTTCCTCTTTTTTCTAGCTTATCTGGTCTTCCCAAGGTACTTTCGCCCGGGTTGGTTATTTCCTTATTTTTATTTTCTTGGTAATGTCAGTCTAAAAATAACCTTTGTTTTCCTGATTAGTCTTCTGATAGCTTATATCAGTTTGTGAGGCCTTCTTATGTGTCTCATTTAACTTATCTCGCCGGTTGGTTTCAGATTAGCATAGAAACATTTCTCTTTCTGTTTTATTAGAAAATTTTCTGTTCTAATTAGGGGCATGATTCTATGAGTGGGAAGCTACATAACTGATGTGATTAGTCATCCCTTTTTAAATGCATATATGCTCAGTTGTTTTTTCTTCGCATTTGTGGCAACTCAGTTATGTTGGAAACGTCCATCTTCAAGTCACTGAAGACCTCCTTCAAGAGGTTTTCCGATGTGCTGGTCCCATTGAAGGCTGCAAACTCATTAAGAAGGATAAGGTTTGTATTTTATATGCAAAAATTATATGACTTTTATGGCTGCTTAATGGACATGATGGGTTCAAAGAGGTGGTGCAATAAGCGGGCATAAACTTACTGTATAATCATTTCATGTCCTACTATACCAGTATTCGATAATTGTAGATTCTTTTGTTGGTTGTGCATCTATAATGTGAATACCATTTCTACCACTGATACCATTTTTTTACTTCCCCCACCTGTAGTCATCATATGGTTTTGTTGACTACTTTGATCGCCGATCGGCTTCAATGGCTATTTATAGTCTCAATGGAAGGCATCTGTAAGCCGCTGATCATCCACTTTTATCTTTTTGCTTGTTTTGCTAATTGTTGGATATTGATTTAGCTTCTATTATTGCAATCCAGGTTTGGCCAGCCCATCAAAGTTAACTGGGCATATGCTAGTGGACAAAGGGAGGACACATCAGGTAAATTTTGGCAGTACTACTTCATGATATTTATCCCGTATTTGCAATGATATAACTATAATGTGCTTGTCATTGTTCAGGCCATTTCAACATCTTTGTTGGTGATCTTGGCCCTGATGTGACAGATGCGGCATTATATGCATGTTTCGTTGGATATCCAAGTTGCTCGTGAGCTTCTGTTACCTTCTCTGTGTTTCAACATAAATTTCTTTCTAGCAAATGAGAATGCTATGTGGATTTGATGAGCCTTATCTACAAAGTTCAGAAAATGCTTTTTTTCTAGTAGTATTTTACTAAGACATTTTTCAAGTTTGTCTACAGGCTTCTATTTACTTATTTAAATTATTTGCTTCATCACAGTGATGCGAGGGTCATGTGGGATCAAAAGACAGGTCGTTCAAGAGGCTTTGGTTTTGTTTCTTTCCGGAATCAGCAGGTTGGGTTTTAACTCTATGAGAAAGTTGGGTCTCCCTCTATTTTAGGATTATATTTTTCAACTTTCTTTTCATTTTCTTTGTGCAGGATGCACAAAATGCTATTAACGATTTGAATGGTGAGTTGCCTTTGTATTTGTATGGTTTGGTGTTAACATTCCATAAGCATGATATTTAGATTTGACAAGTTGAGTGAGCCATAATAATTGAATGACTTGATACTGTGTACCAAATATCCTTCCGGTTTGAAGGCACTGCAAATTTTATATACCAGCTGCTTAGCAATATCATTCTTCACAATAAGTTAAAGATAAAGCAACCTTAATCTTTGTATCTCCATAATCCCAGAAAGATGAAAGTGTGAGTGTACAAGTCTTCCAAGACCATTCTTCAATGTGAAAGCCATTAGTTTATATTTTGTAACACATCTCATTTATTGTTATCATGCATCACTTTGGGAATGCAGCATATACATTTACTAGGGTACCTTAAACCATATCTGTAATTTCCAAATCAAGGCATGAAATATTTGCCTTTTGGCAGATAGATTTATATACATTACTCTGTATGCAATATTGAGTAAACAGGTTAGTGGCTAGCTGCCTTAAGTAAGGCATAGAGAGCATTGTTACTGAGTTGTCCAGTATATCTTATTGAATAAATCTTGGAGGTGGCTTGTTGATTTCTCAAGTATATTGTTGATTTCTTTCACATAGGTAAGTGGCTTGGAACTCGTCAGATCCGTTGCAACTGGGCTACAAAGGGTGCCGGCACTATTGAGGAGAAACAAACTTCAGATGGTCAAAAGTGTGGTGGAATTAACAAATGGATCTTCGGGTAAGTTGCAGTTTATTTCTCATGACTTGTAAGATGACTTGTAGATCTGCCTTCAAATAAACTTTAGTGAATATTGTTGTACCAGATTTATTGTCATCGAGACCAATTTGGTCAATTGAATTGATGGCTCAATTTATGATGGTGGCATGATAAATTTGTTGGCCATTTTATTAAACACAAAGTACCATTAAAGACACAAGTACGGATAGTTCATTTGTTTTGAAATGTTCTATGAATGCAAATATATATGTATATATATATATATATGTCAGTATCATATACCATATGCCTTTCCTGTTATTCATGGCAATGCTGGGATGACTAGTGAGGTCAAACTTAAGAAGCAAGAATTTGAAGTGGTATACTGTACCCATTGTCATTTAATCATTTTTATCTGCTCATCTGACAAGTTGAGTGAGCCATAATAATTGAATGACTTGATACTGTGTACAAATAATTATCTATGGCTTTCTTTTCATGAAACTAAACTGCAGTTTCATAACAAATTTATTTTGTGCAGATGATGGACAAGAGATGAAAAATGACGAAGGCCCTGAAAGCAACCCACAGTACACTACTGTTTATGTTGGCAACCTTGCTCCTGAGGCAAGTGTCTCTTCTGTTAATTTCATTATCAATTATCCAGTGTCATGTCAGTGGACACGAAATGCTTATTTTAATGTGGAGTTGGAACATATATTCCATTTTTTTGGCTCCAAGGACGAAGATGGACCACTCAAACAAAATGATTTATGAAATAATATTTTGTTGGATAGTTTGTTCACAATTAACATAACCAGACTTCGAGTAATTGATTAAACCTTGTATATTCTGAGGCTCTTCTTCAATGTATATAGTTGGCTTGTCTTTCTGCAATTTTCTCTGCTTACATTGTAATAACAAATGGCAGGTTACACAACTTGATCTCCACCGCTTTTTTCACAACCTCATGGTGGGATCCATCGAAGAGGTTCGTATACAAGGGGACAAAGGTTTTGGTTTTGTGAGATACAACAATCACACAGAAGCAGCTCTTGCTATTCAGTCTGCCAATGCTCGCATTCTTTGTGGAAAGCCAGTTAAGGTACATGCAAAATCTCACAAATTTTTCTTGTTTATTTTCAACAATATATATACACTTGAATGGAAGCAAAACTGAACTTTCTGTGTATGAAGTGTCTGCTTACATGTAACATTATTACTGTCAATTTGGATTTTTTTTCTCCTTATCCTTGCTCTAGCTCGGTGTGTGCATTTGACCTATAACTCGAATTTATGATCAGTTCGGTTAAATTGGTTAATTTCCAATTTGTTCAAACTCATTGAACATGTTCAGTCTGCTAGAATAGCACATCTACCTAGCTCTAACATGCTTAGAATTACTCATGTATACAAGTTCATTGTTCAACAGTGCTCATGGGGCAGCAAGCCCACTCCACCCGGCACTGCCTCAAACCCACTCCCTGCTCCCGTTCCCGGCCCTACCGATCTCTTGGCTTACGAACGTACCCTTGCATTGAGCAAGATGGCCTCAAACCAGGCACTGATGCACCCTCACAACCAGCACGCGCTCAAACAAGCTATGATGGGCATTGGCGGAGCGAGCCAAGCCGCAATCTATGACGCCGGCTTCCCAAACATCGCTGCAGCACAGCAACTCATGTATTATCAGTGATCAGATTAAGTTTCCGCCGATATATAACCCTTTTTATCCATCCTATGTCTTAACTTAAAATACTTTTTTTTTCTTTTTTCTTTTTTTATAATTATGTTACACTCTGATGGGTGACACCCAGCTTGTAATATTTCTTATGAACATTTGTTGCCGAAAGATTGATATTATGTAGTATTTGATGAGGGATGTGGAATGTTAAATCCTGGATTTTTATTGTTATTGATCTGTTATAGTTGATGACTGCCTTTAAGTCTTCTTTTGGGGCTGCTGGCATTCCTATCAATGAAGGTTTTTATTTATTATTATTATTATTATTATTATTATTATTATTATTTTTAAAATAAAAATTCTTTTTCTTTTTATGAAATTTTCTTGTAATATGAGTGTGTGACATTCTTGAAGGGCTTATCAACTTTTTTGAGTATATTGTTTTAATTATGGCAAAAGTTTGTTGGTGTAATTTTCTGAACTTTATATCTTGTACTTCACATGCATAATTAAATATGCTCTTATTACTGTCTTTTTATTTATTTATTTTTCTTCTTTTTCCTTTTTAAGAAAAGAAAGCATGAGTGACAACTCACAATATCTTTATGTTACTTTCTTGCAATGCCATATTAATAATCAATTATGCTTCCAAATTTCCATTAAAGAAAATCCCTTTTTTTTTCTCAATATTGTACGTATTCATACTCGAAAAACATTCACATCTTTAATCCAATAATAATAATAATAATAGGTCAAAAAATTTCTCATACAAACCATTGAACTAGGCTGCCTCAATACTAGTAAAAAATAATCGATCCGAGTATTGTGACGATGAGCTTGATACACCAAACAATGATCTACATTTTCTTTCTTGATACTCATCCTTTCTTATTTGTTCACACCGACATTCCGGGCTACAAAATGCCTTCTCCCCTCTAAAATTAAAATAAATAAATAAATTCATAAATAATATTTACACTTAATCATAAATTCAAAACACAAACTAATTAATCATGAGGAGGAATATATCTTACCTATACATGTAAATGTCCTTTCCATCTAGTCTTTTCTCACACATGTAGCAAAAACTGAGGTAATCCAACGGCGGATATTTTGTCTTCTCATGATGTACATTTTCATCACATTTTGCTTCTAACCCCTTCATCTTTTTTATATTTACATTCAAACTAATCAAAACTTTTCTCGTCCATTGGGTTGGGTATATTTTCTCAAGCGAAGCGATGATCGCTAATCCAACCCCTTCTGAGTCTCTACTTTTCCAACTATTTCTTGTTGATAGATCGCGTTCTAATGGACTTTTCGAGCTCAAATTCATTATTATCTCTTCAATTGCTCAATGCCGATCTCCGACAATTATCGGCTCGCCGGAAAATTGATATAGTGAAAGAAAAAAAAATTTGCAAAACTTAGAGATCTAGAAAATAAAGATTGAAATGAGAATGGTGTTGTGCAATGTGCTTATATAATGTCATGAAATGTGTTAGTTAGGATGTATTTTTCATTTATTTATTTTATTATATTTATTATTTTATTGTTTTATTCCATATCTTCTTTGTGTTTTGTGGGGTTGAATTATTGTCCGATCATTGTATTGCTAAAAACCATGAGCTCTTAAAAATTAAACCATGTGCATATTCAGTGTAAGTCTCATACACCAACCATAGTTCATGTATACATCACCCCAAAAAATTTCAAGTTTTATTATTTGAAATTTTAATATAATATTTAATAATTTTTTAATATTAGTTCAAGAACCATTAAATTATTTTTTTAATAATTTAAAAAATAAAGAATAAAAATTAAAAAAAAAATATTAATTTATATATTTATATGATACATTGATACATATTGATATATATATTTATTGGTTGTATGAGACTAACATTGATTTAAGAAAGAGATGAGGATGTCTTTATCTGATGACTCAGACGTGGGACCCATGAGGGATGTGACACGTGTCTCATTGATGATGTGACGTGATTTGGACACGTGTTAGTGATGAATGATTGGATGGTGGTGATTCAAAAGGGAAAAGGGAGATGAATACCGGGTTCTTGAAACCGATTGGTTTTGATCCTGGTGGACGATAGCGAGAAAAATTACCAAAATGCCCTTAATGTCTATTTATTCTTATTATTATATTTACACACGCATGACAAAGGCTAAATGATATGAATGCCCTATAATTATTATTATAGAAAAAATATCTTTATTAAATGAAATTTGTCTAGGGGGATTACAGTGAGAAAGATGGAGTTAAAATAATATATTAACTCTATTTTAGGATCTTGTGGGAAGGCCGGAGTTCTTAGGATCTCATGCTGTGGAATTTAATAGGCTCCAACATCTTAGGAGGCTCAGGGTCAAAGCACGGGCTAAAAATCTTTTCATGAAAAGTGCTTGAAGGAGGTTTTTTGGATCTTCACTTTTATTGTTTCTCTTGTAGTTTGTTTTTATTATGTTTTTCAGATTGGGGTACCACATCTAGTGGTATTGTGGTTTCTATTTTTGTTTGCTCCACTCCTAAGTTGATGGAGAGTTATTATTCTATTCTAGTTTTAATTAAAGTGGTTTATCATTTTTTAAAAATAAAAAAATAATTAATTTAATCATAAATTTTATTTTAACATAATATATATATATATATATTGTAAATAATATTGCTCACATAAATATATAGTTTTTTTATTTTAATATCAAAACCGTCAATAATCCAGTTGAGAAATTTGCTATATATATCTTTCCCTTTTTTAACTATAACTTATATTTAAAAAATATAATATTTGTTAATTATATAAAAAAATCTATGAATATTCATTATTAGCTAATGGATTTAGATCCAACAGCTAATATTAATGAACAGTAATTAATACAATAGCAAATACAGTAATTATTGTTTAGAACAGTACAACACACAATACTACTTTTCATCAATGTTAACCGTTGGATCACGTACTAACAACTGATAATTAGACGTCCATTAAAAATATTTTTACATATATATATATATATTATAGATAACAACAAAATGCACTAGATAAATTTGATATATGTACGATATATAAACTATCAAATTATTAGGTATCTTAATTATTTAATTAAAAAATCATATTTAAATATAATAATAATAATAACTATTATTATTATTATTATTATTACAAATTTATAGGGCAAAATTGTAATCTTATATGAGGGTAATTTTGTAATTTACAAATTTGGCTATAGTGGGCCCACTACTATAATAAAGTTAATTTCTCATTATGTGAAGTGAGGCCCGCTAACACCAGTGACAAATGTTTGACACCTCAGCCCGGGCCCATGATAGATGCTGCTCCTTATAAATTGTCCTGGGCCCGGGCCCACAACCAGCCCACAAACTAAGTCCACTAGTTATTAATATTATTTTTTCAATAATTCAATGATATGATTCATTATTCATTATTTATTTATTTATTTAAATTATTAAAAATGAAAATATTCCATTCAATAATAAATAGATCAAGACTTTGGCACTAGGGGACAAGCAGACCACAAAAATTATTATTTTTTAGTTTATTATTATGGCTCACTTATTAAATTTTAATATATTTATTTTTTAAAATTAATTTATTGTGACACTTAATACATGAATGATTTATTTAGAGAAAATATATCACTCTCTAACCAACTTAAATATTTTGGTTTTTAGTTGAAATTATATTTAATATTATGTTGAAAATAAGTCTTAATAAATAAATGAAAGTTGATAATTTTTTTTAATTATTTTGTAGTGTCTAATCTATTTTCAATCTACAATGAGAGCAACTTAAGTTATTTTTTATTTTTTTTATTGGTGATATGAAAATGTAAAACTTTTGTATCCAAAAGATATGTTGTCTAATTTTTTAATGCAATATTTTCTTCATCGATGAATTAAGTTTTAGTGATAATTAACAATCATTAATCAAGATGACAATTCTTAAAATTGTGAAACCACAATGAAATGAAATTAAAGGGAGAATCAAGATTTAATGTTTGAGAATAAAAAAACTCATGCAAAGATTAATCCTATTTAGAATTTGTTTGTGTTTTGTTCATTAGAAATGGCATCTTTCTATATTTAATATATATATATATATATATTAGAAATTGTAGATATTGATAAGCAGAATGAAAGTGATATATATATATATATATATATCTTTAATTTTTCCTTGATAATTTTCATCATAGATATATATCTATCAAGGGCCAAGATAGGGTTTGTGGAGTGGAGGAGCTCCATATATATGGGCCATGAAGGACCAAGCTTGATTTTGTTGGGAAAATTTCTAATGCTATAACTCAAACTCAAAATTGAAATTAGTTCAAAAAGGTTTGTTAGACTCATGATCATTTTTAATTCCCAAAACTCAAGTCCGAGTTGAATTACTTCAAAACAAATAAATAGTTTAGTATAACTTAAATCTTGTTCTAAACACTAAAAAACATAAATTGTCTAAAATTTTAATTATGTATGTATATATACACACACACATACATTTCCTTGCTTAATTAAGCTTGGCATTAAATTCTAATTTTGAGCTCAAAATTATATTTAAATTTAGCTCAGCAATTAGAAACTAACTTTGACTAGTGATTTTTAGAAAAACAAATAAACTACATTGATTAAAAATAATTTTATCTTAATAATTTATTTTATGAGAAACTTCATATATATATATATACAAATATATATTGTTGCCATCCACATCATAATTTTTTTAATATATATATATATATCCATTATCTTTTTTCACTTTGCTTATTCTTTTGTCTTTAATCTTGCTTTGTCATCATTTTTTGTTATCATTTGCATGATTATGCAATTGCAAGTTGATAAATAGTAATATCGACAATGTTAACCTAACTATTAATATGGTTCATCATTAGACATTTCAACAAGACTACCTCCTCCAACAGCAACTTCATTAATTGCCACGGTGGCTTATAGATATATATATATATATATATATATTAAAATTTCAAACATTGTGTGTAGGCTAATTAGTGATAAGAAAAGTCAACTAGAAACACAGGCATATACATATTAATTGATTTTGACTTAATTTTTGCAAAGTCAATATATAGAATGTTCATGTGTAGAAGGTCTACATAAAATCCATTCAGTGATCACATAACGTTTGCATGGAATTCAACGCGGACGTGCCTTTCAGTGACACTGCATGCATGGCGTCAAATGGTGTCCCCCTCCAATCATTATGGAACCTCTCTATATATATATACAAACTACCATGCAAATACATACAAGACCAGTCAATACCCTACTTGAACATCTCCTCATTAATTAATTGTAATAACTATATATCCATCCATGTCCATCTTAATTAGATTTTCTACTCTTATATATATATATATATTATAGAGCACATTGTCAAATGGTTGCCATTAAATTTGCATTTAATACTCATTATTCATTTGTACACAATATTTAACGATACATAAATTATCTAATAATATCTCAGCACAATAAATAATAATAACTCTATACATCATCCATACAAATAACAATCATAATTTAATGTTTATCATCAATCCTCCCTCGATTATGATCTAACGTGTGTGTATTGATTTGAATAAACATATTCAAGAACAATCCATATCATCTTTTTAGTAGATATATATATATATAGAAAAATACGTTAACTGTAAACGTCCGAAGTTGAACACAGTAATGATCAAGTAGCTACAGTGAGTGCTAACTATTAACATTTGTTAAGGTTCATTAATGCCACTATTTAAAAGTACAATGATACTATTTATTACATAGTGCACAACTATTAGATTGAAATCCATCCGTTGATATGAAAGTCCATAAATTTTAAAACTATGGATGTTAGTAGATGATGTATACTCATATATATATATATATATGTATATATATACCAGAACCCACCAATTCTTTCTCTTGCTAGGTATTACTCTGATCATAATCATTGTTGCAAGTGAGGGCAAAGAACTTGGCCTTAAGTTCCGCAAGTCTTCCAAGATGGTGATGCTGTGGAGATTGCGCCAGCAAGTGAGGTTAAACTCCAACATGGATATTTAGGTAAATAAAATAAAAAATTCAATATATATATATATTAAAAAAAAAAAGGCACAAGTTGAAGATTAGACTATGACAGGACTAAAGAGTGAAAAGAAAACAGTGTGAGTTATGAGAAAGACCATAATTTAATTGTATTCAATGGTTAATGTACGTGTGGAACTTTTTCCCAAATTAACCTTTAATTGTTTCAAACTCACATTTCATTTCATTTCATTTCATTCCAAATTGATGATTGAACCTGCTTCCAAGATTGTTGGAGATAATGAAAATTAATACCATTTTATTGTTTCAAAATTAAAAATTAGAACAACTTATATATAATTTTCTTGTATATATAATCATATAAAAATTTATATGTATACTTAATTTTTCTTAGCTACAACTTTGTGTATATATATTTCACTACTCAACAAGTAAGGAAACCTTAGCTACCGGCAATGTTTAAAACTTCCGGCGAACAACCAAAATAGAACTCCCGGCGAAAAAAAAACTTGCCGGTGTCCCTAATGAAAACCGATCAAAAGCTCCATAAATTATACGACAAGCCATTCTCATCAGAATCCGGCGGTGGTGGCTCCTGCACAATCGGGTGGTAATAATTAAGGTCATCAATATCCGGGAATCCGACCGCAGACCAATCGACGGGCTCGGGCTCGAGCCCACCCTGTTCACTTTCCGGTGTTAGTCCATCAGAAGCATCAGACTCTGAATGTGGCAGTGGCTGTTCCGGCAAAGGAGTAAGTGAATTGGCTGAGCTAGACTCGGCGGCGGAGGTTCCGGCGGCGGCGCCGCCGACCGGAATGGCATTGGCATGGCGAGCGGCAGCGAGTCGAATTTGTTGGTGAGTGAGGGATTTAGGGGAGGAAATGCAAGGGGGATTTTCCGGGAAGTTTAGGTGAGCACGTCGTCCACGAAGACAATAAGCGGCGGCATCGAAAGCTCTCGCCGCCTTCTCCGGTGCATCATAAGATCCTAACCATATCCTTTCTCGACTATTCGGAAGTCTAATCTCGGAAACCCATTTTCCCCATCTCCTCCTCCTTACTCCTTTAAACCTCACATCTTCACTTGATTCGGCTAATCTCGTCATCTCCGGTGGTGGTGGCGGCGGCGGTGGTGACGGCGGAGGACACGTGGCGAGTTGTGAGTGGAGGATTGTGAAGGAGTTGTAGGAGTAGTGATGTCGGCTGATGGGGGCCAGTTGGAAGGGAAGGAAGGGAATGGAGAAGTATATATACTAAACCGTGGGAAGCGCGTTAAAGAGAAGGGAGTGACACGTGTGAGATGTGAGCGTGTGAGGGGAGAAGGAGGGAGGAAATAGAGCACGTGTGGACGCGTTGACCAACACGTGTATACTATACACTGGTGGTGGGGACATAGAGGGTTGAGGTTTATCAACAGACAAAGAGAAATTAAGAGGCAGGAAAACGACAAACAAAAATATATATATATATATATAAAGGGTCAGGATGTTTCCGTTGTGGTTCTCTTATCTTTATGGATGTTTGGGTTGTCTTTTTTGTTTCTTACATAGATCCCTCTTTTTTTTTCTTTTTTTTTCTTTTTTTCTTTTTTTTATTTAAAAATAGTCCTTTATTTATTTATTTTTTTAATTTTGGTTTGAGTTTAGTGTGTTGACAATATATTTTTTTTTATCTTTTTTTGGAATATTTAAACATTTTAAAAAAGAGAGCACTAAGTCATAAAGGTGATGATGTGTAATTTTTAAATAATTTTAAGTGTGTGTTTTTTAGCATTTGGTTTTTATGGAATAACAATTTCAAGTACATATTATATATTAAAATATATATATTATCAATGTTTAATATATATATAGGGTTCATCATTTGCATATTGTATGCAGATGGTTGTTCAATAGATATGTTTGTTTATGATCATTTGATAATGATTTAACAACTATTATTTATATAGATATTGTACCAATTTACTGTTTAAAATCATTATATTAATGTGTAACACTGTTAAGACATAATATAAGAATAGTGATGAATTGCAATATAAACACTTCAATGGATAAGATATTCATAAAAAAATCACTATTAAAAATATAAATCTAAATTTAATGAATTTCTTTACTCAAAAATTTTTAATGAATTTTATATTTAATATAAATAAAAATTTTAAATTAATATAAAGCTACACAATAAATTGCCTTATCATTTAGGTTGACTATATTTTGGTCAATTAGTTTGATCAATAAAGTTAAGAACAATAAGCATGTCAAAATTAAGAAAGCAACTCAAGTCTTAATTATCTTTGAATAAATACATAAGACAATGAAGATATATATAAATCAATTCTTGTGATTTAACAAATTTTTTTTTTTTAAAAAAAAACATAATGTTTATTCCATTCCAATTAAATATTCAAGATATTTATAATTTTATTTTAATAAATGACCAATTTAAAAACAAGTTGCTCCATCACAAGTGAGTTATACTCTGTAACGTTATTAGCTATTATTTCACTTTAAATGGGATTTTTAAATAAAAATAAAAACATCCAAAATGAAATCTTGTGTTAATTAAAGTTAATGAAATAAAAGAGCAAAAAGGACTTGTCAAAAATTAGTAAAAATTCTAGGGGTTTTCTGTAAAAGACAAAAAGCGGCGGCTGCGTATATCATTTCGTTTGTTTGGACCTCTATTTCTATGTGCTCATTTTCATTTTTTAATAATATATATAGATACACACATGTATATGTATAAATGTTGTCAGGACAAGCCATCACAAAAACATATGTTTTTTAGGGAGAATTGGTTATAAACCCCTCAAAAGTTCTATGATTACATATTTACCCTCAGAAAAAACATAATTGTATATATACCTCTGAAAAATATAGGTAATTACGGATATGACCCTATTGTTATATTCCGGTAATCAAATTTGATTAACTATGGTTATAACTTGGATTAAGATATACAAAAGGTCTAAAATAACCCTTATACAACTTAAAAAATATTTTTCAAGGGTATATATGCAATGGTATAATGGTAGTTTTATATATTTGTTGTTTGTTAATGGATGGTTTTTCAACTAATTTGAACTCCAAAGTTATATACGCAATTATGTATATTATTCAAGAGTATGTATGTAATTAACTTTTATTCAGGGGCAAATATGTAATTTCAAAATTTTGTAGGGCTACACCTGCAAAACCCCTATTTTTTATTATAAAAGTCGAATCCTAAATTGTTTATTTTAAAATTAATAATTTATAAAAAATAAAACAATTACTTTGTTTATATTGTGTTAGTTGGACTCATGGTTGCATTTGATAATATTTTAAAATTATATATACATATATGGCCAAAATTAAAACCATGGATTAAAGTTAACAAAAAAGTGATTACTTTTGACATTTCAATAAACAACAATAGAAAGTGATACTTTGCACTTGTTAATTAACAAGTCATATCAAAAGATTAAGAGAGAGAGGGAGACAAAGAAATTTTATTTAAATATATGCAACAAAAAGCCAAAGCCAAAGCTAAAGCTAATATGTGGCTTCAAGTCTAATATACAAGGGCTTCCAAGAAAGGAGATAAGAATTGATAACTTAATTAGACCATGTGTTAGTTGTGCTTTTGAAGTCAAGGTGAGAGTTTGAAACAAAATAAACTCATACTTTCACTGTAGATGGAAAACAAGTCTAATTTAATCACTTTAGAGAGTTTTGGGGGCTATGATGTCATCCATGCCCTCATGAGGAATTAAAAAGCTTTGTTGATATTACTATAAATAACTAATGTTGTGTCTGAAAAATTAAGGAGAATAATTAACTTTATCATCATACAATATATGTAAAACTACGTACATACTGTGTGAAGAGATTAAGGAAGATAAAGATATATTTTTTATGAACTCAATATTATGATATCATCGAGTGTTTGTAAAACAGTTATTAAGATTTAATATTTTGCTATAGTGAAGTTTTGTATTAATTTTATGAATGTGGTTGACGTTGAGTGACCGCGTAAATTTTTTATCTTTATTTCACTTTCACTTTCTTTTTTTTCATTTTATCATTTCACTTGTATTTTTTTAGAGGTTTTACTGTAACACATGAATTATGTATAAATTAAATTATAAAAAAATTTACATGATTAAGCATACACACACACACACACACACATATATATATATATATCCTGTTTTGTTTTGGCATATTTTATGGTCACTTAAATATATGTATTATTTAGAATATAGACTCAAAGTTTTTATATATACTAGTAAAAAAATGATTAATAACTATGAATGGTAATTTTTTTCCCTATGTAAATTGGCTTTTTGAGTGAATTTGATTATTTGTACAAGAAATTATAACAACTTAATTTTCTTTATTTGCTTCTTTCACATTTTCTGCATTTGATTGCTAATTATATACTTAGAAGTTAGAAGTGATTAATTAATTACCAACTAAGCTAAAAAAAAAATTCTCTCTTTCTCTTTCTCTCTCATTATAAATATCAATGTAAATAAATAATATAAGGTACATCATGATAACAATAAACACATGCAAGTAATTAATTAGTACTATCAACTAACAAAAGGTACCTACCAAACATTAGCAACAACCATGGCAAAACAACACCAAGACAGAGACAATAAAACTAAAATAATAAATTCAAAGAGCAAGAACAAAACATGATGAATCATTAAACAAAAGGACAATACAACAAGAACAAAACATGTTACCAAGAAGTTCATATATATGATTTATCAAACAAAAGCACAATACTACAAGAACAAAACATGTAGCAAGAAGTTGATATATATAACACACACATTCCATCATCAAGTGGCGTCCAATTGTCATTGGATAATTCATAACAGTAATGAATAATACCAAACAGTGTTCTACAGAATTACACCAAAAAAAAAAAACTATATAAACAAGAGTGTTAGGTAACAATAATGAATAATACCAAACAGTATTCTAAAAAATTACACAAAAAGAAACTATATAAACAAGAGAGTGTTACGTAATTTACATAACATCTATATAAATAATAACCGTTGAATCATCATCCAACATCCAACGATTATAAAAACATATTTTTGGTTTTAAGTCATTTGCGTATATAGACAAATTACTTATATATAATATACATATTGTGCATTCAAATAAGTATAAAAAATAAACCATGTGAGCAAAAACTTCAATTAATATATATATATATATACACACAGAGAAAGACCATGCATGCATGCTAATTAGTGATGATTAAGATGGTTGTCTAGAAGCTAAGTTAGTCAACATGGTTGACCAAGGAGTTTGCTAAAGCCATCTTAATTATCCTCTCTATTATTTTTTTTTTGGGAAGAGGAGCGGGGCGAACCCACTAGAGACCCAGGGGACGTCGCATGCCTCGGTGAAACAAGTGGGGGACGAGTGCTGCTCACGTGGGCACCGAACCACTGCGACACAACCACTATTTACAACTCTCGAACGCCTCACCGTAGAATCGAACTCTTACTCACTCGGTGAGACTCATCGATGACCTGCACTCAAATGAGTCCACATGTCGTTGGCAATTATCCTCTCTATTATTGACAGCAAGAGGGGAAGAGGCAAACAAACACATATATATTCATAGTTTCAATCATAAAGTCAACCGCGTGTTATGCAGTATAGTGTTAGGAGTCTTTCTTATAAAGTTTAGCTTTTATATACTAAAGAGTACAAGAGCATTATTACAAGCATAAATAAAAACATGTTGAAATATGCCAGCAAGAAATTTAGAGAAACCTTGCATGTATATATGCATGTTGTGCTATCAAACGTAGAACAAAAATTAAATAAACCGTGCATGCTACCAATAATTAAGTTCATGAATTTATATATATATATATTAATTGATGAGCAAGATGGTGTTCTAGAAGCTAAGTTAATCAACATGGTTGACTGAGGAGTTTCAGAATTAAGAACCTTCTCATTTATGAAATTTCAGTCACGGAGTCAATGAAAGATACATTCCGCGTTATGTAGTTTAGTGTTCATTGATTATTGTAGTTCTCATAAATTTTAATATATATATATATATATATAAAATATATATAAAGGAGGTCACATTATCCGTAGCGGTCTAAAGACATGCTATATAAAATTGTTGTTAAATTTGTGCACAATGTCAAACATTACTTAACGTAGTATTTAATATTTTTTTTAACACTATCGAAGTTAGCACAATTATTGTTAAGTGTGCACATCACCCTTACAAATAGCAATCGATAATATAATTTAATGGCTGCCATCCATTAAATGTCATAAGATTTACAATATGTCATTGAATATTTTATTACAATATTTCATAATTAAGTTTATATTAGATAATGAATATTAATTAATTTTTTTAATTAAATAAATATTTGATCTTAAATTTTATTTTATTTTAAATTTAAAATTGTTCAAAATTGTAAATGTAAGGGTATTTTGAAAAATTTATTAGAACATTACCAAGTTGATTACAATGCATGTAATATGAGTTCTCAACCAAACATAGTTTTCATAAATTATCACAATATTCTTAGACATCTAACATTTCCGATTTTATTACCACGATAAATTTGTTACATGATAATATATCATTACCGTAAACCAAACGACATTAGTTTGAGATAAACATCAAAATATATGTCGGATCACGGGAGATATTTTGTTTGGAAAAAAGCAACTGAGAAGCCCATGTCTTTTTCTTTGAAGAGAATGCAAATATCAAATGTCCTACTTGACATACAAACAAACGTTGAAACTTCAAAAGAAAAATAAATAAATACATAATATTTCCATTTGAACATTAATTCTAAGTCTTTGTCTCCATCTCCAAGCGGCCATGAAAAGCATCATTTTTACATGAAATTTGTTAGTATATATATAACTTTGGGAATCTCACACGGATTTAGAGAATATATATATATATACACATATATTTGACTTAAATTAAATTTGATCATGAAAAAAATCGAGGGATTAATTTACACATTTCTTTATTAAAATGAATACAAGTCATTTTAAAACAATACTCTATTCTTCAGAATATAAACATGACTCTTTTCATTTTTACATACAATTAACTTAAAATACTGAAAATTATTTTAATATTTTTTAAATAATTTGTATTTTGAAATAGAGGAAGTAATATGATTATTATTAAAGTTTTAAAGAAAAAATATATATTTTTGAAAATAATATGAATTTATGTATATTTAATTTAGGAATATATATTTGACTTAAATTAGATTTTTAGTATGAAATGAGTGAAACTTGTATAAATTATACTTACAACAAAGATATAATGGATATATATATATATATATACTGTTTGGGAGAATAGAAGTTTGAATTAAATTAAATTTGAGCATGAAGTAAGTCAAAATTGTACAGATTCCACAAATTTGGCTATAAGAAAATTGAAACAAAAAACGTTAAACACAATCAAAATATGAAAAACCAATTCAACAATTATTATTATTATTATTATTATTTTGAAGCAGCCCCAAAGCTAGCTAAATTATCATCCCTTAAACCTTTTATATATATATATATATATATTATTGAGAAAATGATCTATCAGTCCCTGTTTCTATCTCTCCCAATCAATCCCTTTATACGTTTTTATACCTTTTTCAATTTGGGGTTTTTTTCCGACTCAATCATTGTCATCTTTAAAAATTTTTAAATACCCAAAATACTCTTATATTTACAAGTAATGTAGTGTTGAAAACATCTAAACCCACATCTTAGTAATACAGTGTTTGATATATTCAACCCTACATCTATCAGTGCTATAGTATAGGGAAAAGCTAACCCAACCCACTTGAGAATTTATTGCACCAAGGGTGCTAGCGCGGAGGCTCCGTTGCTAAGTTAAAAGGTAATTATATTATTTGACATTAATTTTTATTATTTTAATATATATATATATATATATATATATTTTTTTATAAAGAGAAGTGGTAATACTATTTTTTTTAAAGACATTTTATTTAAACGTTTGATTTTTATCCAACAGTTATTTATTTATATAAGTATTGTATATATATTTTTTTATTCTCGTTTATTGTATGACACTGTAAAATATGTTTTGCACTATTTATGATGATCATAGCCGCTGTAAACATCTCTAGATTACTTGTCCTCAACTATAAAAAAAGACATTAAAGAGTGCATAATAAATAATGTTTATGAGATAAAGCAAAAACACATTAACAGAACAGTGACTCCATAGACTTGTTACGGTTGTGGCGTTATGTAAATAATAATGAGAAAAAAAAAATGGGAGAAGATATATATATATACCATTTTCATAGTGGTTAGATGTTAGACATGGACAGTAATTGGTTATGTTTAATTTTCATGGCATTTAATTCTATTGAAGATATAAATAAAATTTTCAAGATAAAGATATTTTTATTCATTAAAATTATTTATTTCCATTGATATACACATTTTTTAAAATAATTTTTTTTTAAAATAATATTGATAGAACTTTTAAATAAAACAAATAATTTGAAAAATTAAAATAAATGTAAACACGATCTTCCTAATCTTCTGATTCAAATAATTAGAAAAAGAAATTAGTATGATAGAATTACGATTGATCTTTTTCTTTTTTTAATGTATCTGTTAACTGTCAGAATTTCTGAAGATAGTTGAACATTAAAGTGTCATCAAGTTGATACTTTGAGCAATGATTTTGTTGATAAACATTGCATGTAAACTCAATCCAATTATGAGTGATAAGCCAATGTCACATGATCTTATCTTTCTAATCTGCTAATTCAAATCATTTAATCATGACATATATACACACCGCAGAAAAGAAATTTGTATCATAGAGTTAAATTGATCTTTTATAAATATATATATATATATATATTTGACGTCTAGTCGTCTACGTCAACTGCAGATGTTTGCAGTTGAACACAGTACCAATTACGGTGCTACATTTTTCATAACATTATTTATAAGCATAATAAAATTATTGAATGAATAGAGCATAAACGTTGGATTGAAATCCAACGGTTGAGAGCAACTTTCGTAGATTTTAAATCCACGATCATATTCAGGTGATCCATCCTCATATATCTTATGATTGTTGGGGAATTTCTAAGGACAGTTAAAAAAGAATCATCAACTTGATACTTTCAACAATGGTTTTGTTGATAAACATTGTATGTAAAATTGGTCAAATTATGAGAAATAAACCAATGTTGCAACTTCCAAATGCACCGAGAATTATATTTTTCAAGCCTCAGCACATACAACTGGTTCGCAATTCGAATTTGCAAGCAGAGGTGTGACAAGTGCTTGAATTTGAAGAATGGGCATGATTGATCATGAAAATACGATATAGGAAACAAATAACAAAAGTTCTACTTCCCGACGTCGAAAAACTACATTCAGATTTCTCTGTTCAATTTACCTTTCATCTCAATCCATTTCTCACAACAAAACAAGTGATCAACATTGTTAATATCTCCAAAGCATATGTGCATTACATTGTAGGCAATCAATTGTTTAACTAGATGATAACAATCTCTAGATTTTAAAATCAGATAACTCTAGTTCCATAGAAACATGGAAATTTTATATGTTTGAAAATAATCAGCACAAGTTCAGAAATATGACTACTAGTACTGATCATTGAAGCAAAATAATGTGCTGAAACATATGCATCATGTATAGATTTCAAGTTGTGATTGTAAATAATAATAACAATAATTTTCTGTTTCTTCATCAAGTATTAAACAATAGAAACAATCAGTTGAAGTATTTGGAGAAAAGAATTAAGAAATCCTCACCACCATCTTGTTCTTCTTTCCAGCTGATAATAATAGTAACTTGCCATCAATTACATCATCAGACTCGATAATCTTATCCTCATTATCAACTCTTTGATTGTTCAAATAAAGCCCGCCTTGTTTCAACAACCGTCTCGCCGCAGACTTGCTGCTCAACAAACCGGTCGAGACCGAAAGATCAACCAAAGTAGAATTCAACACTTGATTACATGCCAAAGAACAAGATGGCACATCCTCTGCAATCCCTTCAATTGTTGCAGCATCCAACTTAGTCTCAGCCCCGGGCCTCAATGCTTCGGTTGCCTTCAATGCCTCGACAAGCCCTTCATCGCCGTGAACAAACCGTGTTACCTCCTCTGCAAGCCTTCTCTGAACTAAATTTGGAACATAACCAGGTTTCTTCATCTCATCTTCCAACTCCTTGATCTCATCCATGCTCAAAAAGGTCAAGATCTTCATAAACCTCACAACATCAACATCCGGGACCGAAAAGAAGTACTGATAGAACTTGTAAGGCGACAGCATTGCCGGAGACAACCAAATGGCACCACCTTCCGACTTCCCGAACTTAGTCCCATCACTCTTCAACAGAAGAGGAAATGTGAGTCCATAAGCTCCTTCAACCTGCAATACCTTCCGAATAAGCTCGGTTCCGGCAGTTATATTCCCCCATTGATCACTTCCACCAATCTGAACATTCACATCCATGTTCTTGAACAGATACAAGAAATCATAGCCCTGCAACAACTGATAAGTGAATTCAGTGTAGCTCATCCCTTCTTCAGACATCAACCTCTTCTTGACACTCTCTTTGGCAATCATTGTACCAACCCTGGCGAATCTCCCAACTTCTCGGAGGAAATCCAACAAGCTTATGTCTTTCCACCAATCATAATTGTTCAAGATAACAAAGGTGGGATTTTTATCACTAGAAACTCCATTTTCCCCCAGTCCATCCACCAAGTTGGGGTCTTTTCCTCTGCCCAGGATTTTGGAAATCAAAGCGCTGATCCCAGAGCAGTTCTTCTCTAGGGTTTGGAGGTCGAGTTCGGGCCGCTCAAGGCTCTTCCCCGAGGGGTCGCCGACGCGGCCGGTAGCGCCGCCGATCAAAGCTACGACGCGGTGGCCGCAGCGCTGGAACCAGGAGAGGACGATGATGGCCAATAGGTTCCCAAGGTGCAAGCTTTCAGCTGTTGGATCGAAGCCACAATATACTTTGAGATTCGAGGTAGAAGCCACTGACCTGAGATTCTCACTGGTGATGGCGTCCAAGAGGCCGCGTTCCTCAAGGACTTCGATGACGTTCGCTGTAGAAACGGGAAGTGACGAGATGGTGGCCGGAGAAGAGAAGGAGGAGGAGGAGAAGCAGCAGCAGCAGCGACGAGAGAAGAAGGTGAGGCGTTTGTGAGGATGGATGAAGGATCTAGAAAGGTATACAAGCTTGGGGCTGGAGAGCAAGAAGGTTCTAGAAGCCGCCACCGCCGCTGCCGCCGCCATTGGAGCACCGCCAAAAGCTCGAGCTTGGTGCTGCTATGGAGGCTCTCTTGGCCTCCGGCTTTCTCAGATAGGATGAATGAATTGACGGTTTTGCCCCTGATCTCCGGATCCCTTATCGGATCTCCATCCAATACTTTATCGGATCCTTTGTTCGACCCGATCCGATAAGAACAAAACCCTTTCTTCCTTTCCTCTCTCTCTCTCTGGTGTTTGAGCGCTCTGTGAAGAGCTTCGGTTTGGAAGGTGAGTTCTTCTTCTTTTAATTAATGATTTGTTTCTCGAGCACTATCGATTCATTATTCCAGTTTAAATTCTTGGATTAGGTTTTTTTTCATGATTAGTATATGATTTTCCTTGATAGTAATGACCCATGATCCCAGAACAAGTCCCGCATGCTTGATCAAAATCAAGTTTTGATGCAAAATATAGCTCCAAAATGTGATTTTGTTTTGAAATATACTCTTGTGGGCTGTAGAATTGACAGATTATTTTGGTTTTGAGGAGAAGATTAGCATTGCATTTTCTACCTCTAAATTTGTTCTCAAAATTCCCCCATTTTTGTTTCTCTTTGTATGTTGAAAATTATTCAAAACTATCTGAGCAAGTTTGAATTCAAAGGGCAAAGTTGTGTATTGAGTTGTGTGAGGATGAACTCGTAGTGATATTGCACATGACAACGAAATTCTCGTCTGTCCCCCTCTTGTAACTTATGTTTGAAGAATGTACCAAATAAAGGAGGGTTTCAAACTATAGTTTTGGAAATATTTATTCAGCATTAACTGTTTAATGCTTTGTTCTTAATAGCCACTAATCTCAATAAGTTTAGATTGGAATAGGCGTCGTATTGCCTTTGTTCTGCTTACCTTTTCCCTTCAATTTACTTTATTTATATGCACATACAATGAAGGTTGTATGAGAATGATATTTTAAATTTGAATATATGTGTTAAGAATTGTGTGGGAATGAACTCCTAATGATATATATCTGATAAGGATTAAAATTTGTTTGTTTTGTTCTTTGCATTTTGAGACTGGACTTTTATTTTACTGCTATGAATTACTGTGAGGTTTATGATCTAGAGATCAAAACCAAAAGCCCTTTCTTCTTGAAGGTTGAACTTTCTGGCACTAGTAATATTGTGATTTTTGAGGTTTTTGTCACTTACGATTCTTAACCGTTATCCTTGTTCATTGCCCATATCATTGGCATTGTAGATTTGATAAAAGATACCAAAATTTTGGATCATTTCTTTTGATTTGGCATGTAAATCAAACATAGTTGGTGTATGCTGACTTGGATAACTCTTTTATTTATGGATGAAGGTTAGTTTAGCTTGTGCTCAGAGCTTTAGCGATGGTAGCTACTTGTCTTCGCAATGTTGCTGCTCTGACGGGTCGAGTTCAGAGAAACATTGGAATACCTGCTATTGGTGAAATATCTGGATTTTTTATGGGAGAAAGGAATCAATCAATTTTCACTTGCCTGTTCCAGGCCAATCAGAAACGCTTGATGACCAGAAGCAGAAGAGTGCAAGACAGGAGTAAGCTGAAAAGGATCCATGATCTTGAGATAGCAACAGAACGGTGGAAAGTAGTATCGAAACTGCTGGCCATGATGGAAATTCTCAAAAAAGAACCCGAGCAAATAGTACCACTAAGAAGATTAGAACAGTATCGTCAGCAAATTAATTTGAAAAAGCCACATAAAGTTTCAGACTTCATACGCAAGTCCCCCAAGATTTTTGAATTATATCGGGACAAGAATGGGGTTGTCTGGTGTGGGCTTACAAAGCGTGCTGAACATCTTGTAGAGGAAGAGACTCGGCTTTTGGAAGAGCACACGGAAAAGGTGGTTGAGTATGTGACTAGATTCTTGATGATGTCCATAGATAAAAGGCTGCCTGTGGACAAGATTGCGCATTTTAGGCGGGACTTGGGTCTTCCTTATGATTTCAGGAACAAATGGATCCATATGTTTCCGGAGCATTTTAGGGTTATAAAAATAGACGATGTTGAATACTTGGAGCTAACATCTTGGAATCCTTCTTGGGCAGTAACAGAGTTGGAGAAGAAATCGGTTGCCGGGGCAAGTTCCGAGTTTCACTCTCCAGGAATACTCACCCTTCCATTTCCAATGAAGTTCCCTCCGAACTTCAAGAAGATTTTTAGAGATGGTGGAAGAATAGAACACTTTCAAAAGAGGCCTTATCTATCTCCTTATGCTGACGCACGAGATCTCAGCCCCGGGTCGCAAGAATTTGATAAGAGAGCGATTGCGGTTATGCATGAGATATTGAGCTTTACACTTGAAAAGCGGCTTGTTACTGATTTTCTCACACACTTCCGCTGGGAATTTGTGATGCCGCAGAAACTGATGAGGCTTTTTTTGAAGCATTATGGCATATTTTATGTTTCTGAAAGAGGAAAAAGATTAAGCGTCTTCCTTTCCGAAGCATATGAAGGTTGTGAGTTGATTGAGAAAAGTCCTTTGGTGCTCTGGAAGGAAAAAATTTTAAGATTAACAGGTTACCGTGGGAGACGAAAAAAGATTGGGAAGTTTAATGAGTTCTCTTACGATGATGAAGAAGAAGAAGAACAAGAAGATGAAGAAGAAGAAGACATTCTGTTCGGCGATAATGATGATTCTGAAAGTACCTTGGAGTTTGAGGATGGCGAGAGTACTGATGCCCTCGAAGATGATTGTCTTGCAGATGATTCTGAGATGGACATTGACAAGGTTGTGATGCATATGAGGGTCTCGACTCCACTTGAGGTGTGAGATTTTGTGCCGCAGAACTTTTTTTTTATACTTTGTGATACCACATAATAAAAATTCATAGAATATCACTGAAATTATTGTCGATATCATTATAAATCTGCATGATATCAACTATAATCTGTCATTGCATTTTGCTGCATTCATCATTATTCAATGAAGCAATATAAATGATGTTCTGATCATCTGAATCTAATCAGGTTCTAATAGTTTTTCGATGAATGATGTATTAGTTCATAATTGTGCTACAATGTTGTGCCTAAAATCAACGATCGAATCTTCGAGTTATTTTTGCTACTTATTCTCACATTCTGTTCTTCGGAAGTTTCGTATATAGTTTGTTAGCAAATTGTACTCATTTCTTCAGCTTGTTCGACATATCTAGACGAAAAGAAAAAGATATGAATTTATCACCATCTTGCTCAATGCAAGGGTCCGTTCATATACATGAGCACTGTTGAACAATGAACTTGTATACATGAGTAATTCTAAGCATGTTAGAGCTAGGTAGATGTGCTATTCTAGCAGACTGAACATGTTCAATGAATTTGAACAAATTGGAAATTAACCAATTTAACCAAACTGACCAAATTGTTTTGGTAAATTTGAGTTGACAGTAATAATGTTAGCTTTGTTTTCATTCAACTCAAGTAATTTATATATATATATATATATATTGTTGAAGATGAACAAGAAAAATTAGTGAGATTTTGCATACATTAACTGGCTTTCCACAAAGAATGTGAGCATTGGCAGAAAGATAAGCCTTACGGTACATCCCATTTTTCACTGTGTAACTATTCATATGCACAGTGCTATTGTTTACTGAACAGTGCAGGACTGTTGGATTGATTTTGTGTGTGTATATATATATATATATATATTAAGAATAAGAAGTTTTTATTGGAGTTGTTACTACTTGAAGTTATTTTTTTTTTAATTCTTTATACTGCATTTATTTTTTTTTAAAAAACTCTCTGATATGCTCTTTAGGCAAGTAGCAAATCATACTTATTTCTCAGCTTATTTGACAGATCTCGTTAAAAAAAAAGGTTAAATTTATCACCATTTTAATAATATTTATTTATGTTACAAAGTAGAGTTTTGATGAGTATAAAACAAATATTAAACTAATTTTTACGTTAATAAAAAAATTGTCACAAATTTATGTGTGTATGAACTATGAAGTACAATTTATAATTAAAAAGCAGTAAAAATTAGTTGGATAAAAATAATTGAAAATAAATACAAGTTGGACCCATTCACATCGTGTATTTGTCAATTTTACCACGTGGCAAGTTATTAAACCAATTGCACAGCATCATCCCTGTAAGAACACAAACAGCGAATCATTCCGTTATTTACGAAGTTTTAGATCATTGACTTTTTTTCTCAAAAACCCCTGACCTTTTCTTATTTATAATCGCACCGCTTTTGTTTCACAACACTTTTGCGAATCACCCCCTTTAAATATAACTATTTATATAAAGCCCCCTCTTCTTCACACCTTATCTCTCTCTCTCTCTCGCCCATTTGCGAGAACTCGAGCTCTCTCAATCTCTCTCTCTCTCTCGCTTCTTCTCGGCGCCGAGATGCAAGCCCTACGCGCAGCTCCGACCCGATGGTCTCCGCCTACGTCCCGGCGCCGGCGCCGGTGGCAAGACGTCCTATGCGCCGCCGCCTCCCAATTCCTTCTCCAGCGATCCGCGCATCGGCTGCTGTTGCATCGGCGCCGAAGCGGGAAACGGATCCGAAGAAGCGGGTTGTGATCACGGGGATGGGACTCGTCTCCGTATTCGGCAACGATGTGGATCTCTACTACGATCGGCTTTTGGCGGGGGAGAGTGGGATCGGGCTAATTGATCGATTTGATGCGTCTAAGTTTCCGACGAGGTTCGCCGGACAGATCCGAGGGTTCTCGTCGGAGGGGTACATCGACGGGAAGAATGATCGGAGGCTTGATGATTGCCTCCGGTACTGCCTTGTTAGTGGGAAGAAGGCGCTTGTGAACGCCGGGCTTGCTCTTGGATCGCCGGAGCTTGAGAAGGTAAAGCTCATTGCAAGATTGGTTTTGGATTTCTATGAAAAATTTAGGAACTAGGTTTTCTCATTCAATTTTATAGAGTTTTTTTTTGTCTGGTTTTTTTGGTTTCTTTGTGGAAAAGGTGTGATTTTTTTAGCTGGAATTATATATAGCACATTGGGGAAATGGTGCAGAGCTAAAGTGTTTGATGAATTGATTCTGGTGATTCACATTTATTTGTGATTCTTCAGTGATTTCTTTGATTAGTTATGGAAAAAGGTTTGGATTTTGGTGGTGAATCATACTGCATTGCTAGAAATTTTCATAGAAATAGCTACAATTATGTGGCTTTCTCTCTGTGTGTTCTTATGAAAGCAAGACTCTGAAATTGCTTGTTATAATTTTAGAAATCTATTGAATGTTTTTCTTATCTTTCTATATTGAAATGCTTATGAGTTTTTAGTTGAGACTATACTTGGCATTAAGATTTAGTAGTGATTCTTGGCATTTGTTTGATTTGTTATGAAAAATTTCAGATTTGAAGGTGAGTCATGTTAAAATGTGAGAAATAGCTGTGGTGATTTAAGTTTTAATGAAAACAGCTAAATTCATGTGATTTCCTTGTTTTGTATGCCTTTGCTTTCTAGGAGACATCTAAGATTGTTTGTTAGAATTTTAGAAACATAATGCATGCTTGTTCTTATCCTTTTTATTGAAATGGTTAAGATTTCTAAGCTGAAACTATGCTGCATTGTGAGCTTGCCATCAAGTGCATTAAGATTTCTTTTGATTCTGTTATGCAAAAGTGTCTACTGTGGCATCGTCAGAAAATTTTGTAAATTTGAGTTTATTTGTTCTTGAAATAGATTGACAAGGTTCGGGCAGGTGTGCTTGTCGGGACAGGCATGGGTGGTCTCACAGTGTTTTCCGATGGAGTTCAAGCTCTCATAGAGAAAGGCTACAGAAAGATAACTCCATTCTTCATCCCCTATGCAATAACAAATATGGGTTCTGCCTTACTTGCCATGGATATTGGTTTTATGGGTGCAAACTATTCGATTTCAACTGCTTGTGCTACCTCCAACTACTGTTTCTATGCCGCGGCCAACCACATCCGTAGAGGTGAGGCTGATATAATGATTGCTGGTGGTACGGAAGCTGCTATTATTCCAATTGGGATCGGAGGTTTTGTTGCTTGTAGGGCTCTGTCTCAGAGAAACGATGATCCTAAAACCGCATCGAGGCCATGGGACAAAGGCCGTGATGGCTTTGTTATGGGTGAAGGTGCTGGTGTCCTGGTATGTAAATGTTCTTTGAAAACTCATTCTCAGTCCTTGAACTATAGCTATACTTGAACTTAAGATAAGTTCATTTTTAGTCCTTATATAAGAACATTCCAGACATAGTCCCTAAAGAAGTCAATCCCTAACTATGCAAAAATGAGCAGTTATGGTCTCTATCCTAGAATTATTTTCAAACTTTGCACCAAAATGAACCTTTCTTTTGTTTTTTAGCGACCAAAATGAATTTTTAGGCATACCTTTTATCATATCATTTGCATTTGCAAGATCAAGTTTTTCTTCTAAACTGCTTTTTGCTCCTTATAGTTTCATTTGGTATTCTTATCGAATGGTTTGATCACATAAAAGGTTATGGAAAGCTTGGAACATGCAATGAAACGTGATGCGCCAATTATAGCCGAGTACCTGGGTGGTGCTGTGAATTGTGATGCATATCATATGACTGATCCGAGAGCCGATGGACTTGGTGTTTCGAGTTGCATTCAAAGCAGTCTTGAGGATGCTGGAGTAGCACCGGAAGAGGTAACCTTATAACATTAATCAGCAGTTATTAGAAAAGCATAGTATCCAGTATCCACTAGTAGTGAAAAATTCGGGAATGTTGCAGGTTAACTACATAAATGCCCATGCGACCTCCACACTTGCTGGTGACCTAGCTGAGGTGAATGCCATAAAACAGGTGTTCAAAAACCCATCCGAAATTAAAATCAATGCAACCAAGGTAAACCAAACAAGTTCTCTTCGATTATTTGTTTAGGCAATATGTTTTCTGGGGACGTCCCCTGAAAGCAAATCTAGGGAATGTCCCCACAATAGCCGTTAACGGCTGCTATTTCATTACTAACCCCAACCGTTAGGATCTAATGGTTGTCGTGGGATGTCTAGGGATGTCCCTAGATTATCGGTCCTCATTTGTTTATTTATTTTTACATGCTTATAATAATCTCATTAACTTATTTGCTGTTCTTCAGTCTATGATAGGACATTGCCTTGGTGCAGCAGGTGGTTTGGAAGCCATTGCAAGTGTGAAAGCCATAACAACTGGGTGGCTGCATCCTTCCATAAACCAATTTGTAAGTAACAAACCTTTATTTCTTTCTTCGGTTTTCTTTTAAAAAATATTGAACACAAACTTTGTTCTATATGAAATTGATAAAAGCTAGTATGGATATCAAACAATTATGAATGAATGCATATGAAAAGTATGCAAATATGATATATGCTTTTAATTGGGATCAAACTTGCAGGATCCAGAGCCTGCAGTTGAATTCGATACAGTTGCGAATGTGAAGCAACAACATGAAGTCAATGTTGGTGAGTAGCAATCACTTTAAAAGAATTACTATAACAATTCATGAAACTCAGACATTGCAACATTGATAATGTGAATGTGCTGTTAATTTTCAGCAATTTCAAACTCATTTGGATTCGGAGGACACAACTCAGTCGTCGTTTTCGCCCCTTTCAAGCCATGATTGATAAATTATTAGAGTTATCATTGTTGCAAGGGCCCTATACCTAATTGATACACATCACTCCGGAAATTGTTTCATTTAGAATGTTCTGCCAATTTTGGTACTAGGATGGTGAAGAGTTTGAGAGATGTTTTCCATGCTACAATTCAATTCCTTCATTTTATCTTTAATTGGATTTTTAATTTGTAGTACTTTTTCACATTTGATGTACTCCTTGTTGAACTCTTGAGTTTCGATCCAATTCACTGCTTTTCTTATGTATATGTTCAGCTACATCTTTCGTTGAATCTTATTTATTATCAATATTTTTTTTTATGTCAATTGTATTCATATATTCAAAAAAGAGGAAGGAATAAAAATTATGCATTAATATTTTTATTTCTGTTTATCTCATTTTAATCAACATAAATAAATAAAAATGTTTTACAAAGCACAGACAAGTATGATTTAGCGTCATTTTTTCAATAAAAAAATTAGTATTTCATTCTGTTCGTAACTGAAAGTTGGGTTTTACATACATTAACATCGGACTCAAATTTGACAAGTTAAAAAATAATAATAATAAAATACCAACTATATATTGTTACAAACGTGGGTACAAATAATATAATTGCACAGTATTTTACTACCAATTCTAAAATATATATAAAAAATTAAGTAATTATCATCATACAAGCTGTCAACACTATGCAAAATTTTATTAGACTCTCCTATGTTGGTCTTTTGTGTTTCTCGTTTTTGTTGTTTTATCTGTTTGTTAAAATTTTGTTATAATCACAAAAATTCCAATCTAACGATAATGGCTTCACTGTGAAAAGATGTCATGTGGGGCATTCAAATGTTCTAAGTAAATCCCATTAATGCATGTGATTGTGACTGATCCCTAATGTAGGTACAAACTTGTAAGCTAAAATTCCATATTATTAAATGATAGTACAGATTGGAAGATCAATTCCTAATTTATTGTTGAATGAGAAAACATAGGTTGAAAGATCAATTTTCAACTTTT
Source organism: Dioscorea cayenensis subsp. rotundata (assembly GCF_009730915.1). NCBI lineage: Eukaryota > Viridiplantae > Streptophyta > Magnoliopsida > Dioscoreales > Dioscoreaceae > Dioscorea > Dioscorea cayenensis. The sequence goes on from NW_024086783.1 coordinate 63,334, forward strand.
ATGGTATGGATTTTTATAAACTAAAACCCCATATTGTTAAATGGAACACAAAGAATAGACAATCAATTCCTAAGTGATTGTTGTGTGAGAACACAAGGGTTGAAATATCAATTTTCCACTTTTATGTATACCTCTGACTAACTATGCACAGTTATATTCCTTTACTTAATTTATGTAGTTTATCTATTTTTTTTTTAAATTTATTAAAACACCAAACTATGCTTCCATCAAATATTCTTACAAATTTTCACTGTATATATAAAATAACAATAACAATAATTACTCACTTGTATAATGATGCACAAACAATTCTTCTAAAGAAGGTACTCCTGCTCCTGCGGGCCCCCCTCAACCAACGCAGCAAGCTAAAATATTATCTCATCCCCTTTAATTTCAAAATAAACAAATAAATAATTATTTATTATTTATTATTTTAGTTATAGTTTTATTTTTTATTTCATTTTTATTTAAAAAAAATTAATTAATTAATTAAAAAAACAATAAAGAAACCCGGCATGCGTGAACTCTCCCGTCAACCCCATCCATCATCCTCCTCCTCCTCGCCGGCCCCCCCCTCCAATCTCCAATCTCCAATCTCCAAACCCTCATCTTCATCTCTCTCTCTTTCTCTCTCTCTAATTCTATGGACGAAGACGATGCCGCCGCCGCCAGATCCCGATCTCCAATCCCACCACCGAACGGTGCCGGCACCGTCACAATCGCGGCGGCGGCGCCGCAACACCAGCAACAACAAACCCTAACCCTAGCCCTCCCGATCCAGCGACCCAATCCATCTTCATCCTCAAGAGAGGACTGCTGGAGCGAGGGGGCGACCTCAGCTCTCATCGACGCCTGGGGAGAGCGATTCCTCGACCTCTCCCGTGGCAATCTCAAGCAAAAACACTGGCAAGACGTCGCCGACGCTGTGAGCTCCCGCGAAGACTATACCAAGACTCCGAGAACCGACGTCCAGTGCAAGAACCGGATCGATACCTTAAAAAAGAAGTACAAAATCGAGAAATCCAAGATCTCGAACTCACCTGCGTATCGATCTCCATGGCCCTTCTTCGATCGCCTCGATCTACTCCTCGGTCCAACTCACAAGCCGATCCAGCCGAAGCCACTCCGTAAACAGCCCCCCATCACCACCACAACCACGCCGCCGCCTCCGATCGAAGAAGAAGAAGAAGATGATGATGATTCATCGGAAAGCATCCCACCGGTGAGCGATCGGTTGGAGGGAGTGAGAGCGGTGGCGAAGGCGGTGGCGAGGTTGGGAGAGGTGTACGAGAGGGTGGAGAGAGGGAGGATGGAGATGGAGGCGGAGGCGGAGAGGAGGAGGATCGGGTTCTTCAAAGAGATCGAGAACCAAAGAGTTCAGTTCTATATGAAAGCTCAAATGGAGATCATAAAGTTCAAGAAGAAGCGCCCGCGAAGAAACGAAGACGATGATGATGATGATGGTGACGACGATGATGATGTTGATCATGATCGTGCCGCTGCAAATTAACACTGAGATTTATATATAATTATTTAAGTGTTTTTGTAGGGGTTTATTTGTAAATGGCCTGGCCTTGAATGGTTTTTCCATTGATGTCCTTATAAATTTATCTAATTTGCAATGCTTCATTCTTAAACACAGAAAAATGATAGTACATACAGAGATGATGTTGATGTTGATGTTGATGATGATTGGTGTTGGTTCAGTTGGACCAGACATGAACAAGGCCGTGTTTGTTTCCGGTGTAGATTTCGTTCCGTTCTTCGTCGTAGAAGAGGGCGGTGACATCTTCTAAGGCTTCTCTGATTGTGCTATGGATTGTGGACCTTCGGCCGGTGTCGAAAGCTGGTTCGGCGGTTTATCTGGAGTTGTGGATCGTCTGCACAGATTTTGGCAATGCATTTGCCGGTCATTATGTTGCTCATGTTGATCGAGCCGACAGGAGTGACTGTTGCTGTTGTTGTTGTGCCTGCAGATTTCAAACTAATAAGTATATATAGAGAATGGTTTTGAAGACACTGAGAAGTTTTATTCGAGAGTTTACCTTCTTGTCCTTCGCCTTGTTCGCATGCTTGTTCGGCTTTGCAGTAGGAAATAATGAGGTCCTGGTCACTGGTAATGTAAATGTTGTTGGTGTTGCAGTCAGGATGCCAGAGCAGATGGTCTTCAAAAGAAGTCACTAGCTCTCCGCCGAAGTTCCATACAGCAACCGTTCTGTTTCGGAATGTTAGGAAAAGATGGTTCTCGTACAGGAAGATGAATGCCGACGGTGTCATGAATTCCGTCCTGTTGACTTCAGTCAGCTCGGAGTTTCTCACCTGTTTGGGGACCAATCGTATTGATGTTATGACAATGTTGTTTAGAAGAAATAATTAGGTCAGACAAAGGGAATTAAAGCTCTCACATCCAGAATCTGAAGGTTCTCATTGTCTTGTTTGACGAGAAGCTTCTCGTTGAATTGCTCGATGAAGTCAACCTTCTTGTTGCGGTGCAACAAGTGATTGAAAGACTTCAATACTGTCCCATCTTCTACGTTGAGTATCTTCAATGGGACATAACCAGGCATTCGTTGAAGTATTAGTAACATGATCCCTGGGCTGACAAAAAGACAATATTAACCAGGGATCAGAACATGGAAGAATGCTGCAGTCAGAATTCCCAAGTCAATGAGGAAAAAAAAAATTATCAAACCTGATTTTGATCTCCTGCACATTTTTGTCAGATATTGAGTACAAAAAGTTGTAGTTCTTTAGGTCAAAGACCTTGTATGTGCTGTGAGTTTAAGCATGTCAGCTTTCTAAAAACACAAAAGAAAAAGAGGGCGATTGTACCCGTCATGTGCTGAATATGTCAGTACTTTCCCGTTTACATCGTCAAATTCAACAAATCCAGGCCATCTTAGTGATTCTGTTTCAAAAAGAGGGTAACCAGCATCTAATTGATTCCTCCTAATATACCTGAAAAGATGTTTCATCTCATAAATCATAACTGCTGAATTTCAAAACTTAAAAGAGGAAAGAAAAAGATGGAGCAACTTCTCTTTTCATTGAGAATTTTAACAATCAATCAGGAGGAAAAAGCTGGATAGGTTTGCAACCAATAATAATGGTTCCCCATTGGACTGATTTCATTTCATAACCTAGCATTGATGGGAATCAAACAATGGCACAGCAAAATCACTGAAGGAAACAAATAAAACATACTAATTCATCTGAAGCCATTAGGGGGAATTGAAATCTCCTGGTTTTGATTTCTTACTCTATTCTAGTGGTTCGGCATTTCAAGGAACTGAAATGATCTGATGCATATACTGATACTGTGATCAACGAGTCATTGTTTTTATTGTAGAAAAGACTTCTAATCACTTCATCAGGGCTTATGTTCAAGAAGCATATACGTTTATTTGTCGCTGTCAGCAAAGAGGAATGAGATGTCAAAGGCAATTGAAACAACTAAAAGAAGCAGAAAATAGGTGGACATAAAAGGTCTTACTTAGACTGAAAGCAGCACAAAGACCCGAATGGGCAAGCGCAAATATTATATCATTTGCTGCAACAATCTCAATAATTTTGGATCTCTTCTTGAGAAACTGAAGCTGAAGAAAGCAATTGATATTGTCGTCATATGTATCAAACTCCTCCTGCAAAGTCAACAAGACAAGACCTTTATGAGAACGACATTTATTTGCTATAACAGGAGATACGTATCATCAATACAAAAGCAAGAAATCATAGCATTAATTTTCCACATCAAACCACTTGGCAGTCAGTATCTACACCGTGTTCAGAAAATTGATTAAAAGTATAAATTGTGAATCAGCAAATTAAAGACTTGAGGTCGTTAGTCTGAAACGAGTTCATGCAACCATAGACAAAGAAGAAAACCACGATTTTAAGACCAAAAGAAGCAAACTGGTTGGGATGGTGACTTCAAAGTTCTATTATTTGCATCAACACTGCTAGAACAACCCATAAGATTCTCTATCATTTCTACCAAAGCCCAAATCTTAAAATGTGTCAAACTACAATTTAGGCATGTTTGTATGTTAATGTAGTTGAATATACAAATGCGGAAATGTCCAACCATCTGCTCAAAGTTATTTGACGCCAAAAATTAGTTAAGGAATGTAACCAAAGGCGGTTTGATATATGAAATCTAGTTTTCCCAAGAATGTGTTAACAACAAATACTCAAGATTTGTCGTGCATAGATAGAGATCACTTATCTTGCTTGACTAAAATAGATTGGTCTGCAAAAATGCAAATATTCTAGTTATTTTCCTCAAATTTCTGATACGATCAAATTTTTGTTATCTACCGCCTTCATATATTTATAGGTGATTTTATGAGGAACTAGACCTTTGTGATTTCACTTGAAGAATTCATGCATAGTCTAAGTGCATTGCACTAAGCTGCTGGACAAGCATAACATGGCAATAAAATTACATTTCAAACATTCATCTTATGCTTCACTACCACATGACGCATATCTAGCAGGTTTAATCTGATGCAACTCAATGTAGGCAATAATTTTCCAGAATCATAACTCCTTCAGTATCCTATAAAATTAGGGAATAGTTAATAGTCTTACATATGGTCCTTTGCACATTCAGGATGGTCCAAATACGTACTTTAAATTGAACAGCCATGGTGAAAGTAAAATTACGTCAATGGCTAAAACACCATCTTAAGTTTTCTCTGGGTTTTTTAAAATTTGGAAGTGGTCTTTCACCATCAGATAATCAATTTGTTCCATGCAAAGTAACTAATAGGATCGACCCATACAAGCGGGAGTCTTGTTTCACGTAAAGAAACAATTGTGACAAATGAAATTAAAAAGGTATAAAGAAATTTGTTACAAAGCTTAGATCAAGCAATAAGCTATGCCTTGATTTAAGTTTAATTTATCATCTTTGGATCAAAATTCTAGAAAATATCTATCTTCTATATGGTCATTTCTTTATTTTCTTTTCGTGGCTATTTGAAGATGCATGCATACATTTGGTGCTTACGGCTCTGGCATAACATGCTTATGCTAGTATTATGCAGTTGAGCACCCATAATTGTAGCACGAGTAACTTTACATTTGGATTATTGCATTAACTTAATCATCTGAATTTTTTCCCAAGGTACATTATAAATTTTAGTTGAAGACTTGTTGTTTGCAAATGTCCATAATTAGTTCCATGCCTAGGATCTAGTGGAATTAGAGAACATTTTTCTACAATAGGATCACCATTGCCCGAACAAATATGTTAATAAACCTATGTTAAGTCTTTGAAAGAACATAAAACTGCTGCCCAATGTTTATCCTCGGGTTGAATATCTCTATGTACCTGTAATTTCTATTGACCTGACTCTCTACGCCTTATAACAAATTGCTGAAATCTTGCTTTAGTCCAAATGACATATGCAGTATGCAATCTCCAATTGCATGCCACATTCCAAAACAATAGTCATCATTTTCAATCATTTCTTCGTATAATAATTACAATTACTGAAGCAAAACACCCATGACGTAGCTACAAGCAGAGTTTTCTAATTGAAGCTATGAAAAGCCATTTGCCACACCATTGCACCTTCAGGTTACTAGAGCAATGAAATTATCCTAAAATATAAAAGCGGAGAAAATACACAAAGCAACATATGAAGATAAATAATTAAAAAGGTAGAAACACCAACATTTCCATCTACCAAATTTGACGCAAGGTACTAACGACAAAGAATGGATAAGAACATGCATGAAGCTCCAATAATTATAGGGAAGATCTCAAAACTCCAAATAATTATTCAAAGTAACACAATAATCTTCCACAGCCAAAACCTTTGCCCATTTCCATTTTCTTAGAAATGAAGAAAAACAATTTCCAAAAACAAAAGCATTTGACTTGCTTCAATTTGCAATTATCAGTAATGAATTCCAACTTAAGCAAATGATGATCAAGCCTCTAATTCATTCATACAAGTTAAACACACCTACAAATAATAGCTACTTCAACATGTATGTTAATCCAATCACTATATAATTCCTGATCACAAGTGCTTTCAGCTTTCTCTCAAATCCAAAGTTCTTTAATCCCAAATTCATGGTACAAGGCAACTTAAAACCTAAGCATCCCAATGCAAAACAAAAACATGCAATCAAGAAGCTCAAAATCATCAGAGGAAAATGAGTAGAAACCCTAGCCATCAAAACCTCACCACAAAGCCTAAATCAAGCTGGAGACCCATCCATTTTCCACACTCAATTCAAAATAATCCCACCATGAAAACACCCAAACACCACCGCAATCAAGCTAAAAGAGCTAAATTTCTCGAAGCTATCAAAAGCACTAAAACTCTCGAGCTCGACTAAAGACCTGAAGCTGGATGTTGCGGAACTTCTCAGGCGCACTCGTTGCAGTTCCCCGCGACAAGTGAGGCCGCGCACCGATCTCCCGGCGAAAAAGCTTCTTCACCGAATTGCTACAGTCCTGATCCCGCTTCCTCGCCTCCCCATGAGCTCCACCATCCTTTCCTCTCTTCTTCGCCGTCACCCTCAACCGCACCCGTAGCAGTGACTTCTTATAGTTCTCCATCCGATCTCGCACCCTCCTCCTCAACCAAACCAAGCAGAGAGAATCCCCCGCTCAAGCTGGAGCTGAGAGATGGGGATCGGCAACTACCATTAGGGTTAGGGTTTCTCCAACCCCCATGGAAACGGGGACCTCGTCGGAGAAGGAAGAGAAGAAGAAGAAGAAGAAGAGAGACAAGAATGAATGCTCTCGAAGTTCTTTTTGCCAAATTTTAAAGAAAAAAAATATTTAAAAAAAAAAATTTAGAGAACTTGATTAAAATGGATGTATTTTTTTTATTTCCATTTTATTTTTCATTAATGGAAACTATTTATTATTATTATTTATTAAAACTTCATTTCTGTTTTTTTTTTCTATGTTTTTACATCTTGTGGGATTTTAATTTTTTTTTAAGAAATTTAATCCATAAATTTTTGTTATTTAAAGTTATAGGTAACACGTTACAACTTACAACCAAATAATAATAACAACAATAATTTAAAAAATTAGGATTTATATTTCACACAAAGTATAAGTATACTCCCTCCGTTCTTTTTTATCTGAATAACCGAATCTCACAAAGTTGGTTATTTCACATAATTTAATAAAAAAATAGTTATATTTTCAAAATTATCCCTAATTTATATCAGTCACATATTAAATTTCAAGAAAAGAATTGAAACTGACTGTTAGGGTAATTTTAAAAAAATAATAATAAATACTTCTTAATGTTTAAAAGTGACGGATAAAAAAAGAACATGAGTTTATGATAGATAAAAAGGAACAGAGAAAGTAATATTTAGTTTGCAAACTAATTAATTAATAATAAATAAACGTTAACACTTGGAAAAAATAAATTGTGAATTTATTTATAATTTTTTAAATAAATGGTAGTTAATGAATACTAGTGCATTTTTCTTCATTGAGAACTTGATATTAAGAGGTAATCAATGCCCAAAAAGAAAAATTTTGAGTAGTTATGATGTTTCTTTTGTATATTTAATTTTTCTTCCATATAGCTCCTAAGCTACTAACCATGCTCTTGTTCTTTTTGTTTGTTTATTTAATGATTCAATAAACTTTTTTTAATATTTTAATAAATATGTGTTTGCTTTTCATAAAATAAAATGAATGTAACTTAGAAATAATTATACAATTTGTAATTAATTCATTGAAGAAAAAAAAAACTAGAATATTTAATATAAACATGACTGTAAACACGCTCATTGTCGTATTTATCATTTTCTATTAGGTTGGCTTTCCGGCATTTTTATTTTTATTTTTATTTTTATTTTTTTCATGCATTATCTTGATTACTCAAAGTTGGTATTTTTGTTAATGTTTCTAATTTTTTAATATTTTGGTGATTTATCTATTTTTAGCTTCATTGACCTAAATTTAAGTAAAAGAAAGCTTTATTATAATAATCCTTATTTTCAACTAAGAATGATAACTTAGGTATACCAAACATCTTAAATAATTTGTCAACCCAAAATAATACAACAACAATAACAACAAATTTATTAGAAAATTTTAATAAAAGCCAACGATCCTTTTAATCTATCAGTATTTTTTTGTCAAAAAGACAGATTCAAACTTCAATTCATGTCTAATAAGGGTGTATCGAGCATTGAAATATTACCTCCATGTTTGTGTATATTTTGATATGATTTATCCATTTTTTAAAAAAGTAAGTTATAATCTAGTGATTATTTGTTGAAGAAGAATTTCTAATGGCTTGCTATTTTTCGAATTTTTCAATTTGTCAATTTTGGGTCTAAATACTTTGATAACTTAAATCAAATGATGTTATATGTTTCAAAAGATCACACATTTGACTTTAAGTAATGACTTCCCAAGAAGAACTTTCACTAATAATTATTAATAAATTTAATATTAGTATTAGTTACAAAGAAAAATTTATCCCATGATAACTTTATTATTAACAATACAATTTTTTATTTTTCTATTAAAAATTTTATTTAATTTATTACAAATTCATAACTAGATGTCCCAAAATAGTGGTTAAATTTCCCAAAAAAACAAGTGCCTTTTTAATAATTAAATTATTGAAAAATTCACAATTGAATATGAATAAATATTAAAAAAAGAACCATGCATCGATGGAAGAAACGTATAATTAAAAGGATTATTTAGTTAATTTTATCTAATACTTTTAATTAATTGATTAATTAACCAATTAATTAATAATTAGGGTCTGTTTTGGTGGGCCAATAACGGATCTATGAGGGACGGCCGAGTCAGGACCCGCTAAAGTCCAACCCGTGCGAGACACGTGATCTTCATCACTAAACACATTCTTAATCACCATCTTAATCTCTAATTAATTATTTTTTTCCATCAATGACAATGACGCAATGCGTACGCACTTTCCCGCCTCCATCGTAGCGCGCCAAAAGCCGTTATTCTTCGCAATCTCCGCCACGTGTCACCATCCTAAACCTTCTTAATTTTCTATATAAAATTTCGATAAGTTTTCTATATATACCCTCAAACTTTTAAAAATAAATAATTTCATTTAACTCTCTTCAAATCTTATTTTTACAATATCATTTAGTTTTTCAATAATATAAAGATATTTACCCAAGTTTGCACTTATATTCATGAATAATACATTATACATGAGATGAAAGAGTTAAAAAAATATGGCAAAACATTATCCACAACACCCAAAGGAAACTACAGGATAGTCTTGTTAAATAAATCCCAGTGAACCACATGAGGTGATTAGATGTATGGGGCAGAGAGCCTGTGGTACCCAAAGCGGGATGGGCAAGTTTGGTTCAAATATTTATAGATCGGGTGGATCTATATGTTTCAGGAGGGGAGACGAGGTGTAGTATAGTCTGGTCAGTACATCTATTTTGGGTATAGAGTGCCATAAGTTCGAATCCTGTCATCTTGATGTTCGTCCCAGTTATTATTATTATTATTATTAAAAATGTTTAATAATTAAAGTTATTGTTTTGGAGAAAAGGAGCGGACAAAACCCACTGTAGAGCTGGGGACGCTGCATGGCCTCGCTGAACAGTGGGGATGGGTGCAGCTCACGTGGTACCGAAACCACCCATACATAACTACTATTCACGACCCTGAAATGTCATGCTCACTGAGAATCGAACTCTCATCACTCGGTGAGAGCTCTATCGGTGACCTATATACCAATAGACCCGAAGGTCGTTGGCTAAAGTTATTGTTATCTATGATTATTGTTTGGAAATAATTAGCACTCTTCAAATTCAGGGGCATCTCAAGAGAGCACACCCTTGAAAAAAATATATTTATATCGTTAAAGGACCATTTGGAACTTTCACCTGTGATTAGCAAGAAAAAAAACTCAATTAAATATTTTTATAAGGGTATATACGTAAAACAAAAGATTTGAATGGGAAAAAGACAACGGTCCACAGAGACGGCTTCAATTAAAAAGCTTGGCCGGCAAACGACCAAATCAAACTCTGTTGAAAATTCAAGAACAAATGACATAAATTTCTCTCAAAATTTTCCAAAATTTATATTTCATTCTTAGTTTCAATCCCAAAATAATCAATTCAATCATGAAACTTCACAGACAAAGCTTTGTTCAAAGACAAAGTGATCCTCAATGGACTAATCCTTCAATGTTTAAACACTCTTCTTCTTCTTTCTTCTTCTTCTTCTCCGGTGATTGGTTTTCGATTGACGGAATTGATGAAAAGGAACCAAGAGTTGAATTATAATTTGGAGATGAAAGCTAAAGAGTTGGAAGAACATTATGCTGCTTATAAACTCAAGGTTGATCATGGAGTTAAGAATGTTGTGGAGAAAAGAGTAGTTGAAGTTCATAAAGAGAGGTTGAGTTTGAGCAATGGTGATGGTGAGTTTATTAGAGGGATGTTTTTATAGAAGATACATGGAGAAAAGAGAAGCAAAATTGAGAGAGGAGTGGAGATCAAAACACCGGGCGAAGACTGAAGAAAAGATGATTGCGATGAGAGTGAGTTTGGATCAAATTCATGCTGAATTGAAGGCGAAGAAAGCCGAATTCGATAGAGTGAAAGTTGTTCTTAATCAAGTATATAGTTTCATTGCTCAATTATATATTTTGTTTCTGAGAATTTTGTCTAAATTTTTTCTGTTTCTGCAGATTGAATCTAATGATAAACGGGCGGCAATTCCTCGTGCGCAACCGAAAATTTTAAGTACAAGTAGGAGGAGCACTGAAAGTATAAAGCTACCGAAATCAATACCAAAGAGTACCGATACGGAGCCAAAGCCATTGCTAAAGAAAGGTAGAAGTATAGGTCCCGGTCTCGGTTTTGGTTTATCTAAAACCAAATACAGCTCTGCGTCGAAGAATTATACTCGATCATCAGATATCAATCTGTTTTCTACCAGTCAAACATCAGAAACGAAGATCAAACAGACTGTTATTAGTACTACTCTTCCAAGCAAAGGATTCAAGAGGTTCTTAAGTTTTGGGAAGAAAAGCAATGGAAAGAGTAGTACCAATTCAAGTGAATGTTCATCCCCTAAAGATGTTCTTGAGTATGATTATAATCACAATATTGTAAGCCAATCATCGGAATGTCTTCGAAAGTCTAACTTGAGCTATTCGAAATCATCGATCAATGATGAAGGTATATATACTATTAATTAAACATATGTTATCATGAATGCATACATCTGAATACGAATTTTTATTTTTCGAATTTTCAGATATGAAATTAAAGAAGGAGATTTTACCAGGAAGTCCACTCAAAGGTAATTGATTTGAATCATATGATTATTACCATTTGTTTCTGGATATTATTGATTGATTGATTGATTATTTGCTTTAATCTTTTCAGGAGCTCTGTCTTTTTTCTCACTCAATTCATTCAAGAACAGGGGAAGTGATTTGAAAGATAGAATGTGAGAGCTGTCTAGTGATTTGATTGATCAACTGTTTCAATGCTTTTGTTGAACTTTTAGACATTATTGAGTGCATTTGGATTGAATTATGTTATATGAATTGAAAAAAAAAATGATAAAAAAAAACAGATGAACTGTTTTTCTCAACAATTAAAGTGACACACCAACCTTGGAAGTTGAATTCTCAACACACTCCTCTCTGTCCTCCACGTGTTCATACCCCTCAAAACTTCATGGGCATTTCAGGAACACAAGTCCATTTTGGGAAACTTGCTTCCTATTCTTGGAAGGCAAGGTTTGCTGGTAGCTCCATCCAAGAACAAAATTAGCATGAATTGAAAACTTAGCATCAAAACAATTCCATCACTTTGTGTTCTTCTTCTTCTTCTTCTTCTTCTCAAGGTATTATTCATTCTCTTTAATTCTAGTGTTTTCATAGATTTAGTTATTGCATTTTGTTTGCTGAATTGTGTTGAGTTCATGTAAATCTATTTATGTTTATGTGTTGAAGAGATTCATTGATTCATGTTTTGATTTCATAATGTGCAATGTGTGGTACATCAGAGTGATCTTTATAAGAGAGTAAATCGAAAAGAAATACGAAAAAAATGGCTTCTTTAACACCAGGCGTACTACTAAAACTACTCCAGAACATGCACTCTGATGTCAAAGTATGCGGAGAATATCGATCTGTTCTTCTTCAAGTTATAAGCATTGTACCCGCATTAACGGGTTCGGAATTATGGCCGAACCATGGTTTTTTCGTTAAGGTTTCCGATTCTTCGCGTTCGACTTACGTCTCTCTATCTAAAGATGACAATGAACTCATTTTAGCAAACAAACTGCAACTAGGACAGTTCATTTATGTAGATAGAGTTGAGGCCGGAACTCCGGTTCCTATTCTTATCGGTGTGAGGCCAGTTCCCGGGAGAAATCCATTTATTGGTACCCCGAAAGATCTAATGCATATGGTGGTACCTTCGGAGATTCCAAAGCCGAATGAATCTTTGGAAGAGAACCCGAAGAAAAGAGTGTTCATAAAAGAAGAGAAGGTCGGAGTTGCTTCAAGGTATATGCAAGGCCTTTCGGCTAGTAATACTAATACTAATACTAACAGTAATGGTGATAAGAAGACAAATGGAGCGGATAATGCAATTGAATTACCGAAGAAAGTCACTTCTTCCAAGGGAACAGAAGAGCTGAAATCTTCGGTACGTCCGTGGTTTGTTATTTCTGTCAGTTTTTCTGCAGTTTTTAAGATGATTCATGATAATGCAAGTGCTAGAATTACAGGTACAGTCTGTGAATCCTTCTCGCAATCAGAACAATGCTTCTTTGGTGACATCAAGGATTTCTAGTGCTAAAAAGGAATCGATAACAAAACCAAAGATTTCACCAATGAGTGGTGGTAAAAGGTTGGTTTTTGATAATGTCATTTGGGACTCACTCCCTCCCACCCTTGTCAAACCAGGGAAGGTAATTCAATTAGTAAATCGAATCGATTTGATTTCCTAATAAATTTGAGCCCTTTTTTTTAATTCAAGATTACTTGTTTCCTGTCACAGGGAGTAGTGAAAAGAAAAAACATTGCTTTTTTAGTTGCTGCTGAAGCTCAAAGAGAAGCATCTGCTGCTTCTGCTCTCGTAAAAGCTCTCGGGTGAGCTGTTCGAATACCATATATGATACATTTTACGTGTTACTGTTTTTCAGTGAGTAACATCGTATTATTTATCAGCATATTTGCCAATCTTTGCTCTTCGGCAACCGAGGATAGTCCTCATCTTGCCCTCTCTAAGTTCTTTCAACTTCAGCGTCTAATTGATCAGCCTAATGCTAACACACTCAAAGAGATGTCTCAAATTCAGAAACCTGAATTTCTTGATGGAGATAAATCTAGCAAAAAGATTTCAGTGTCGAACACTAGAATTTCATCGAATACGTCTAAAGTTTCATCAATGTCTCAGACGAATGAGAAGTTAGAGTGGGCAAGAGGAGATGGCATGAAAGAGATCAAAGAAATGAGAGACATACTTCTGAAGGAATCACAATCTTGGTTCTTAAAATTCTTGGAAGGTGCTCTCGATTCCGGCTTTCAATCAGACAGTGCTCGTATGAAAAAGAACGGTAAAGATAGAATTGGAGGGCATTCAAAAGATTCCGATGAGCAACTCGCAATGACATTAATTCAACTCAAGCATGCAAATGATTGGTTAGATCAGCTAAAAACTGATGCAAGCTCTGAAAATGATCAAATGCAAGAGACAATTAATCGGTTAAAGCGAAAGATATATGATTGCTTACTTCGTCATGTTGATTCTGCTGCAACAGCTCTAGAAAGTCGAACAGGTTCCACTTGATTTGTATATAGCTTGCTGCATTCAAATACAATGAAATGTTTCAGAAACTACTTACCTTGATAAATAATAAATGCTTCATAAGTACATGAATGAATGGTCGGGACGAGCATCCAAACTGGAGAGGGAGAGCACGCGTCTAGCAAACATCATTAATTATCATCGGATGATTACCGGACACGTGCCCTGCTTCTCCAGCATGGTTTGCTCATCCCTCTCCTTTTCTCGTCGTTGACACTGATACATGTTCTTCGGATCAGGATTAGAGATAATTTATAGAAATCCATGGCATGAAACACTAGCTACTGCATCAAGTTAGGCTGCCTAAAAGAAGTGTGGTTGATGAAATGCTATAATTTCGGCTAATCTGAAAAGGATAATGGTTGTCTACCAGGTACCTAACTCTAAGATCACTTTCAACAATGGCAGACCACCCACCATATCACTTTAGAGCATGTCACCAAGGATTTAGTAAAAGTTGTTTCATGGCAATGGAACAGTTAATCATAATCAAATTGATAAACGGTCTGCAAATGATGTTCGAAATGAAAGAAGAGATGAGAGTGGAGTACAGAGTGCTCTGTGATGACATTGAGCAATGTGGATTGTGGATGGATTTATACATGATAAGATTGAAATAGTGATTGATGATTAATAGATGAAAATGACCACAGTGTTTAGTTTAGGAGAAAAAAACCGACACTTTGTAGGATTGTTACTTTGGGGGATAAGCATGCACGTTTGTACCGGACTTAAAAGTATTGATACTTTTAACTCTTGAGACTTGTGAGATCTTTGATCTCACTTAAACCCAATTTGATAACCAATGAAGAATGCTTGAAACTGATTAAAGAGTGGTAGATGATTAGTTGTTAATCACTATCTTAAAAAAATGTTTCTAGTTGCTAATCCTTCTCAAATCCCATTTTACGACACCCGTTTGTTTAATGTATATGAATTCTTAATACATGCTTAGTGGAAGTTTAAGCTGAAGATAATCAAATAAAGTTTACCATGTGTAGTGTGATAAGCTTCTAAAGTTTGTAAACCTTTTCGGGGCATGAATCTAACAAGTCGAAAAGAGAGATCACGATCGATAAGAGCTTGACTAAACTCTCAAAAAGTTGAAGAAAAGATTGATTAAGTTGCACGGCACCAAACATTCAGAATATTTTATGGAGAAAGTAGAGAATAATTTGCAGAAATGGAAATTATTGCCTGTTCTATTATGCATGAATTATTTGTGTGCATAATTCATGAATAATTGTGCCAATTTGGATAAACATGATAAAATTTTGAAGTGAAAAAAACTTGATTAACTTTTCTTTTGGTTGTTATATCCTCCAAAGACTTAAAAAATTTACAACCTCTATTCTAACCCACCATTCCTTTAAAGCTTTGAATTACTGAAATGATTTAAGATTCATCATATACTTAGAGAAGCGATGATAGAACAATTCTATATAAAAATCCTTGATTAAGTGATTTCAATTTGTTGTACTTTCAAACCGAAGTTGTGTACTTTCACATTGACACTAGCAAAAGAAGAAATAATAGATAAAATTGAAACTGATGACATTTAACTGCAGAAGACTGCAGCAGAATTACATCGATACAGTTACATTTTGATCAAAGTCACAGTAAAAAATCACTCAATGTTGGAATTGAAGATGTGTGTTCTCGTATTTGCTATTCAAAAATAAAGAAACAATGAACAAAATGGTTGAAGTGTTTCGTGTGTTTATATGAATGAACTCCACTGAATTAGAGAAAAATGCAGCATAAATACATCGGTACATTAATGTTTTGAGCAAAGTTTGTCTTAAACATCGTCTGGACCGATAGATGTGTGCTCTTGGCATGCGGTATATTAAAGGAAGATATGAGCAACAAAATTGAAGTCACTCAGGAACATCTTCACTTTCACTTGCATTTCATTTAAAGTATGTGTGTATGTATACATATGAATGTTACTGAATTATAGAAGAATACTGCAGAAATACATTGACACGGTTTGTGTGTTGCTGAATTTCCGAAGAATGTTGCAGAAATAATATCAGTGAATGCCGGAGTAGCAAAGCAAGAAAATAACAGATAAAATTGATGTCGAGCAAGGACATTTCGGCTTGAATTTCATTCACTGAACTGATATATCCATGAATGCTATTCAACTGCAGAAAAATACTGCAGAAATACATTATTTATACAGTATAAAATGATCAAACTTCAGCTTAAAAATCAAGCAATACCTTACTAAGATATGCATCGATTATTTCGGCTATCACATCAATAGAGGGAGTGAATGAGTGTTTCTGTGAATGCTAATCTCTTCGCAAATCTAAGTTTTAGCTCAATTAATATCAAAATTTCAGACTAAGAACAATGGCTTAAAAACAATACATTGATGCAAAGTGTTTCATTTTCATTAATATCCCTTGAATTATCAATATATCAGTGCTCAATTTGATCTAAATTTTCCAACTTTTTTAAAGAAAAAAATAAATATAAATTCGAAGCTAAATTCTACCTAAATATAAATATAAATTTAAATCCAATTTTTGCTAAATAAATAAATAATGGGATCAGACTCAGACCGAGTTGCAAGTGAACCGGTTTGACAACTCGGACTCATTAGCGGATCTTAAAACGGCTTAACGGGTCGGATCTATTTCCAAACCCTATCTATATAAAGAATCGAACCCATTAAGGCTTCTCTAAAACCCTAGTTCTCGAGACGATGGAGACCGACCTCGCCTTCGCCGACGATGGCGTCGTCGTCTCCGATTGCGGGGCTGCTCTTCTCGAGCGCTACGAGAACTCCAAGAGAGAGGACCACCAGCACCTCTGTGCAGTCATCGGCGGCACCATGCAGACGCTCAAGGACCAGGGCATCGGCCCGACGCCGGTCGCCTACTTTGCCGCCATTGTTGCATCCCTTGAAAGCCTCTCCCGTGACCAGGGTTCCGCCTCCGACCCCGTGGCCGCCGGGCTCATCGTCTTTCTCTCTGAGGTTATCTACGCTGTGCCTAATGCCGTTGTGATTAGCAGGAGGGGTTTCGTGGCGGATGCGTTGTTGAGGTTTTTCGGGTTTGGGTCACTCTCTGAAGATGCTGTTGCCGCGGGGCTGAAGTGCTTGACTCGGTTGATTACGGCTGAGGAGAGAGTGAGATGGGATAGTGTTTCGCATATGTATGGTGTTCTACTTGGCTTCGTCACGGATCCCCGGCCCAGGGTGAGGATTAAGTCGAAACCCTTAACTCTCTGTTTTTTTGTGACTTTCTGTGTATTTGGCTATCAATTCATGTTTTGGTTTTTAGTTTTGGTGGCAATTGAAGCCATGCAGCTTAGTATCCTTCTTTTTAATAAAGATTCCGTTGTCTTTTTTGGACTATGGTCTCTATTTTGTTCTGATTTTGATCTCCAATCAAGATTCAAAACTGTATTTTTAGTTGCCTATTTTCTTTTTTGTTATTTGTTGCAGTAACATTCGGCATTGTTCTCTATTGTGTACAATATGATCAGCAGATAAAACTTTGATATTTTGTATGTGCAGAGTCTGGATACTCCCCTCTTTTGTTAAACTGTCATTTGTTTTCCATAATCTGGTAGCCTTGAAATAAATAACGATATTGGATCAATTTAAGAGATGCTGATTGAACTTAATTTGACTGATACAGGTGAGGAATGAATCTCATAGGCTTCTTTATTTGATCTTAGACCAATTTAAAGGATCTCCAATTCTTGTGTTGGCTTGTGAAGTGATTACCACCATTTTTGAGAGATTTCTTCTGCTTGCTGGTGGATCCAAATCCACAAATTCTAATACAGAAGAAGGTCCTAAAGGAGCCATGGAAGTTTTGTATATCTTAAATTCTTTGAAACATTGTCTTCCTCTTATGTCGATGAAGTCGTCTAGCATCATTTTGAAGTATTGCAAAACACTCTTGGAGCTGAGGCAATCAATTGTGACAAGAGCTATAATGGAAATCTTGCAACAGCTGTGCCTTTCACCAAATATTAGGGTAGATGCCGAAAGATTGTCTGAAGTATTATGCTCGTTAGCCACATCTGTTACTGAACAGTATACATCTGGAGATGAGTTGGCGACGATAGCACGGCTGTTGCATGTTGGTTTTACAAAACTTTATGATCTAAAGAGGGAAATATGCATTATAAAGCTTCCATTGATTTTCAATGCTCTTGGAGGTTAATTCTGTTTTCTCATTCATTGAATAGTTAGCCCATGTTTTTAAGCGGATGAAAGAAATTGAAACTTTTCGTTCTTTTATTATTTGATAACAGACATCTTAGCTAGCGAGCATGAAGAAGCAATTTTTGCAGCTACAGAAGGGTTGAAGGGATTAATAAATTATTGTGTTGATGAAAGTTTAGTTGTTGAGGGAGTTGAGCAGGCTAAGTTGAAAGCAGGAACAGGTGTAGGAAGGGCTGCCCCAACAGTCATTGAAAAGTTATGTGCCACTTTGGATGGCTTTCTTGGTTATCGTTATAATGCTGTGTGGGACATGTGTTTTCAGGTTATTTCATCAGCATTTGATAAAATAGGTACTTTTCTCATTGATCTCTTTCACTTGATTCCACTATTAATTTGTGGAAATGTTTAGGCACTGATTTTCTGAAGTTTCTTCTCTTGAAGCAAAAAAGGCAAACCATGAGACATGCTTAATTTATATTAAAATTACATATGTGCCAAAGCATTCAATGCGAGGCTCATGTGATTGGACATCTACTACACAATGTATGTAGCTGAAATGTCAGTTAGTGTGTTGAATTCTAAGACTAGTTGGAGAGCAATATGAAGAGGTAGAGGGGATTGATGAATGAAACTTATGTAAGTCTACCTATAACTTTTGGGAGAGAGGTTCTCAATAACTTATGTACACTTCTCTCTCCAGTTATGTCACCTAACTTGTGTGTTTACTCCATATGGTTTTGAGGTTTTGTAAGCAGAGTTGACCTAAAGGACCCTTTGAATGCTATGCATTCCCAAAATTTTGATAATTTATTGATCACTTGCTATAATTATTTTTATCAAATGTTTTGTAGGATCATTGTGGGTGGTCATGTTTCTACTCATGCGATGTCGAATTTGTACAAAATTGTGATTATCATCCTGCAAGGAGTGTAACCAAATAGGATTTCTGACAACAACTAATTGTATTCTAAGAAACTAGAGCCATACTGTAAGTCAGATGATCTTCATTTCATGAGCTGTATATGAGGGTCTTTGGCAATTGAGCTTTAGAAATGCTTCCCAAGAAGTGTAGGAGTTCCAATGCTATGTGTTGTATTTCAAATAGTTTTTGTTTTTCAGATAATTTGCAGTGTACTTGAACCACCTATGTCACTATTGTAATTTTATTGGTTTGTGGCCCTGTACATCGAAGCAATTTAACTTCACTTAGTTGAAAGATATTTACATATAATGTTTGCTTGAATTGATGGAAATAGTGACAAGTAAAATCAATCAAAATTATTAGTCTAATGTACTTAATTCTGACATGTGTTTTATTTTATTCCATATTCTCATTGCCAAATGAACTTATAAAAAATTGTTTAGATGTGTGTTCACATAACATATTAAATTTTTTCATCCTTTTTCTTTTCGACTGTTTCTATTGGGGATCATTCAGGGGGATCGTCCTTCCATCTGATGGTTGGGACTGTTAAAAGCTTAGCAGATATGCAGAACTTATCAGATGACGACCTTTCTTACCGAAAAGAGGTAGATGTAATGCTAGCATTGAAATTCTTATAAATTGTATTTTCATTTTTCAATCAAAGTTGCTAGTGTGTGTCTAGAACAGTTTAGTAGCGAGATTTCATTAAATTAGTTCTTGTTGTAATGGTGGTTATGCAGTTCCTATCTGCTAGTTAACTATTACTATGTATTGATTGGTTCTTTATTTAGATGTTGTGTGCATCAAAGCAAACCTCATCTTGATTTTTGCATGACCTCCATGAACCTGGTGTTCATTTTGTTGGGAAAATTAGGGTCATTCCCCATGTGTATTTTTGGTTCCATATATTCTAGAGCCATGCACCACCTGTGACCAAGCTATTCTTTCACTTTTATTCTTCTCTGAATAAGGAAGTTTATTTCCATGTTGCTTGACAAGTGCATAGAGAAAAATCCTCTGCCACAGTGGCCGTTGTGGGCAAATCTGAATCACAGCTTAGATCACCATGTTTAGAGATGATGTTAGATAATTATGATTTTTAAGTAGTCACAATTTTTTCTTAGGGCCAACCTAACAATAACATATTTTCATTTCTTAGCTGTTAAGCCGCCTTCTCAACACAAGCTAGATGGCACCATTCTCCTATAGAGATCGGAAGATTCAATGTTATTAAAATAATCCCAAACGACATTGATACTTGCTTAAACTAAACTAAAGTTGGGTAAACACCTTATAAGTGATAAGACTGAAATAATCATGAATTATTAAATAATATAACTTCAATATTGTTGTTATCCTATTTGGAGAAATGTTAATATGTGAATTTTATGGAAGAAAGTTTGCTGCTGAATTTCTGCCCTTTTCTTTTCTTCATGATGTCTCCTGTGGATTGATGCTAGCTGTATACTTGTATTGGTAATTTTGAGCACTAAATTTGACAGTTGGCATATTATGAGATTTATCATTAAGGGGGATTGTTAATAGCAACACTGGCAGGATGCATTGTTTTTATACTTTTATTCGTGATTGCTAGAGTTTAAAAGCTGAGTTTGAGGGTATTTCCTGATTTTGATGCTTTGTACTGTTTCTAAAGATAATTTATTCTTGAGTTTGTGTGTTTACTTCTGTTATCTTCCAGCTTCATGAATGTGTTGGATCTGCTGTTTCTGCAATGGGGCCTGAGGCATTTTTAAGCCTGCAGCCACTCAATGTTGATGCTGAATATGCTTCTGATGCTAATGTATGGCTACTCCCTATTTTAAAGCAATACATTGTTGGAGCACATTTAAGTTTTTTCTTGCAGTATATACTGGGGAAAGTTAAAGTCATACAGCAGAGATCACTTAAGGTATCGATCTTCTCTTTTAAAAAAAATTACCTATTTTCTTTCTTTGTTTTCTTTTCTCCATTTTTGTGAAACTGATGTTGTGGACTTGGCAGTCTGCTGAAGAGGGGAGAATTTTCTCTGCTAGAAGTTCAGACGGCCTTGTATATTCACTATGGTCCTTGTTGCCTTCTTTTTGCAATTATGCTATCGATACGTCTAGCAGCTTCAAGTTACTTCAGAGTTCACTATGTGCCACTCTTCGCCAGGAGCCTGATTTGCGTGGTATCATATGCTCGAGTCTGCAGGTTTATCTTATGCCTTTGTTCCTTAAACTAAGATTCGTTGATGACTGCATTTCGTATTTGCTGATAGCGTTTTATTTTTGTTTGTTTTATTGGCATTTAGATTCTGATCCGACAGAATAATGTGAAGTGTTCTGAAGATTCCCCTACGCCCGATGATGAAGTAAACAATGCTGAAAGAAAAGCAAGAGACCATTACACACCAGTGGTTAAAGAACAAAATTTGAAGGCCATTAAGTCATCCTCACCTGAGTTTCTAACAACGTTGACTGATATCTTGTTGACTTCTTCAAAAGAAAATGGTGGATTTTTGCAGGTATGTCATCATATATGATAAGATTCATTTGCTTTTCACAATTAGCTTTCTGTTCAACTTTTTGATCATGAGAAGACACCCCAGCTTTGAGGCAATTAAATTTCGCTTCTGCTTTTCACAATCTCTGTTTCATTAAGTGCCGTTCCTTTGGGAAGATGAGAAGATTATAGATATTGGGGGGCATTGGTTTCCACCAATTTTTTTTAACCCTTTGCTAGAATCCTTAATAACCAAAAGACTGGCATTGGCACTAAACTACTTGCTTGTGAAATTGATAGTTATCTAAATAGTATTCCTTTGTTGGACCTGTGATTTTTTATTTTTGTACTTTTTACTTTGTTTTTATTTATATATATATATATATATATATATATGTATCTTTTTGGTGTACAAGCTATGTTGACTTTGAGGAATTGAATTTTGAGTGATGTGTGCTTTTTGATAATTTTGCAGGCCGCCATCCATGAATTTGCTTCCATAACTGAGCAAAAGTACATAAAGAACTTCTTTGGCAAGATTATGCAAAAATTCTTGATGGTAACAAAGGAATCCATCAAAGTGAAGCAAACTCAAGACTCTGGTTCTATGCAAATTGACAGCTCACCAGATGGAGCTTCACTTTTAAATAAAAGGTGTTTTACATGAAATTTTGGTTTATAGTCCCTGTGAATTAACATATTGTGCTGGGACCTTTCATTGTAATAATGAAATATTTGAAGATCTACTGGTTTTTTGCATCCTATTGCAGGGCCCTTCTATTGGATGTGGCAGTTTCACTTCTGCCAGGTCTGGGCAAAGAAGAGATCAATCTATTGTTAATTGCAATTAAGCCCGCATTCCAGGTTTATTTAGGTTTCAACTATTCATTATTGTCTGCATGCTTCCTTAGAGTTTCATGGCAACTGAATGCAAGAATTCATTAAATTGCAGGAAGAAGAAGGATTGATTCAAAAAAAGGCCTATAAAGTTCTTTCTAGCATTCTCAGAGTATGTCTTTGTTCTCATTGTCAAGAACTGTGGATATGGGAAATGGAATGCTTATTCTTTAATCACTGTCAACAGGAAGTGCTTTCGACTGAGAACAATATGAATGATAATGGTCAAGAAGCCAAAGACTTTCTTTCGGGTAACCTGGATTCTCTGCTTGAATTGATGATTGCAGCACTACCCTCCTGTCATCTTTTCAGCAAAACGTCATAGACTTGAGGCTTTATATTTCTTAATCATATGCATATGCAAGGTGGGTGACAAGATTGATGCTGTGCTTAAATTTTAATCAAACAGAACTGGTCTCTGATGTCAATGATTATTGTTGTTTTAACTTGAAATTGAGTGTGAATGCCATTAGCATATACCTACTCAAGTAGTTCTATTGTGTCACAGGATTCATCTGAACAAAGGAAGATAGATGTGATCAGTGCCTTTCTTACTGAAATAATACTTGCTTTGAAAGAGGTATTCCTTTAATCTTGGACTTATATTGCTTCCTGTATGGGCCACCATGCATTTGCTTCATATTTAGTTGAAAGAGGTCCTGTTTTGTTATTATTGTAAAATTGCATGCATTTTAATGATTACTTGTTCAAAGTTCAGTGCCATGAATGCATTTTTGGAATTTGGACTGTATTTTTTTCAGAATAGGGGGAAAAAAGAGTTCTCACAACTTTATGGTTAACTCCATTGTGCAAGCTTGTAATTGACCATCTGTTTTATACAAAATTAAGGGTGATCATGTAGAAATCTATAGATCCAAGTAGTACTTGTTGTCCTTTCCATCTTGTTTATGATGTTTGTTGCTTCTAGTTTTGCTGCTATCTCAATTATTTTGAATCTTCTCCCTAATGCTACATCAATTTTTTTTCATTGTCTCGTTATACTCATCACTAGGAATATTTTTCGCAAATATTATGATTACTGCCAAATAGTAGCAACTTAGAGTCTTAGACAAGTACACAAAAGTTGCAAAGTAATTTGTTTGTTTGGACTGGTTTTTGCAGAATAATAAGAAAACAAGAAATAGGGCGTATGATTTGCTTGTCGAAATTGGTCATGCATGTGGAGATGAAGAAAAAGGTGGCAAACAGGAAAATCTGCACTCCTTTTTTAATATGGTATTCACTAATGTTGTTTGCTTTTCAATTTCTATTACCATGGGTGGCACAAGAGTTGATGTAGATATTAGAGAGCTGGTAGTAGAAAACTTTCTGATAGTTTTTGCATGGAACATATAGATTGCTGGAGGCTTGGCAGGTGAAACACCACATATGATCAGTGCGGCCGTCAAAGGCTTAGCCCGCTTGGCATATGAGTTTTCAGATCTCATTGGTGCAGCTTACAACTTACTTCCATCTGCATTTCTTCTCCTGCAAAGGAGAAACCGTGAAGTAATCAAAGTACTGTCTTGCGTTCCATTTTGTTCTAGTTGTAATTTATTTAATTTTTGCATGATGGTCTGGGTCGGCTCTGCTCTTCTCTTCTCTCTCTCTCTCTCTCCTCCCAATTTAGGTTTGATTGAGGTACTTGTGTTTGTGTCATTTCCCTTTATCATCAGCGGAAAAGGCTGATTTTTTTTTCCTGCAGGCCAATTTAGGTTTGATTAAGGTACTTGTTGCTAAATCGGGGGCTGATAAGTTGGAAATGCATTTGAAAGGGATAGTTGAAGGATTGTTTAAATGGCAGGATGACTCTAAGAAGCATTTTAAAGCCAAAGTAAGTTTTGAATTACTCATTATGTGTAGTTCGTTGATGTCTGTGAGAATCTTGATGTAAATGGATTTCTGGTAGGGTGAAGAAATTTTAAAGATCCTGTGATGCACCTAACATTTTTTTTCTTCTTATTCTCAGATTAAGTTGCTTCTTGGAATGCTTGTTCGGAAATGTGGTTTGGATGCTGTTAAAGCAGTCATGCCTGAAGAACATATGAAATTACTTACCAATATAAGAAAGGTACTGTGCTAAACATTTAAACCTATGACTTTCTATCGCTTCATGAAATGTTTAGAATATTCAGTTTTAATTTTATCATGAAGACTAAAGAGCGAAAAGAAAGAAAAGGAAAGTCGGAAGCGGATGCAGAGTCACTTCACTCAAAGACAACTATGTCAAGGTATGAAGTCCAAATGCTACTTAATATGTGATGAAGATAAATTTTTAGACATTAAATATGTTTGTTGATTCTCTTTAAAATTGCCAGGCAGAGTCGGTGGAATCATACTCGCATTTTTTCTGATTTTGGGGATGAGGACGGTGATGATGATGATAGTGACGCACAAATGGAAGCAAAAACACTATCTGGACGATGGAGTAAAGGTTCCTCGCGCCCTGTATCCAAAGCCATTTCACTTAGGTATGTGCGAACTTCCATCGATAAGCTGTACTTGTTTTATCACTCACATCTGGCTTCAAATTCATTCTGAATTTACGTATGAGCATGAGAAATCCAATTTGTGCATGTTTCGTTATTACAAATCAGTATGCTTTGCTTACTGTAATCTTGTGCATGCATTCATCTATAAATGTAATATATGTTCATTGCTCAAGCGGGATCTTTTGTATAAGGACATAGCCTAGAACATATTTGCATTGCATTGTAGCTCTATAATCTATATATCATTTTTGAAGTTAATCCTATGCGGTGAAAGTGATAGACTGCCTGCTAAAAGAATTGAACCACTTCATTCAATCTCTTGAACTATTACTACTACCATCAAGCCTTAATATGTTATTCCCTTGATCAAACCTTCAGTTCCATATCCTTAGTTTGATATTACTTCATTTGTTATTTTCAGACATGCAGATATGATTTGATCATTAGTTGGGTTGCCCATGAAAATGTTCATTAGAACTCCCTTTCAGTTTTGTTCCTAATGAATCAACCTCATACACACTAGATGCTTTTCTCTTTATTGTCATTATGCATTAAAGTTGGAGTTTGTTAAATTTTCCATGGCTATCTATGTGAACGAAAGTTTGACAATGCGTTATTATCACATATCGAACATACTTTTAGTTATACCTGCTTTTGTAGGTCAAAGAGAACACATCAAGCAGCCAAAAGCTTGTCAGAAGATATGCTTGAACAATCTGATAACGATCCGCTCGATTTACTTGACCGACAAAGAACAAGAGCAGCTCTCCGCTCCGCAGCAGGTGCGAAAAGGAAGCCAGAATTATTTGACGAGCCAGAGATAGATACTGAAGGCCGTCTTATTGTGCGTGAAGATAATGTGAGGCCGAAGAAAGAAAGAAATCATTCTTCCGGCAACAATCTTGATACAAGAAGCCAGACAAGTGGGCGCTCATCAGCAAACTCTTTAGCAAAATCAAATAAAAAACGACAGAAAACAACAGATTCGGGATGGGCTTATACAGGCGGTGAGTACACGAGCAAAAAAGCTAGCGGTGATATAAAGAAAAAGGATAAGTTCGAACCATACGCATACTGGCCTCTGGATCGAAAACTACTAAACCGAAGAGCTGAACATAAGGCGTCAGCCCGCAAAGGCATGGCCAGTGTGATGAAGTTCACAAAGAGGTTTGAAGGGAAGAGTGCTTCAAGTGCATTGGCTGTGAAAGGTATCAAGCTTAAAAAGAAACAAAAGAAGGGAAGTAAGAAGAGCAACTGATCTATATAAAGAAGACTAATTCAATTGATCTTTTTGGGTTGTGGTTATTATTTGGTGTCATCTATGTATTTAATTTTCATTTTCTCAGAGTGAGAATTTTCTTGGAATGCAGCAACGGCGTTCGAATGTTGTAAAATTTTTCTTCTTTTTTGTTACTTAAATAGCATAAGTTATATAAGAAGAGAGTTTATATAATTATGCTTAGAACCATAGTAAACGGGTTTGTTAGACCTGTCCTTATTTGTGAATGGCATGCTTTAATATAAAGGTTTACGAATTGCAAACCCTTAGGGTTGTAATCGATCGAGTTCGAGTTGAATAGCAAAGCTGCCCGAGTTGGGTTGAAAACTCATCATTTGACACTCAAGTCGAACTTGATTGGGTTTTGTTTTTATAACTAGAGTTTGACTTGATACATAAATCGAGCTATTCGAGTTCAATAAATGTTAATGATAAACTCGGTTTAATCATAAATGTTTTTATATTCAAGTTTGAAACACAATTATATATATAAAACAAATTAATATATAATATATATCAAAATTATAACTATTTGATTAAATTTGTGAGCACTCAAATCAAGTATTACAATATTTGAATTCAGCTAGCTTGACTACTTGGGTTTGACTCAATCATAAGCGAGCCGAGTTCGAGCTTTTTCCCAAATCGAACTCGAGTAGCTTACGAGTAGTATATCATTTACACCCCTTATAAAATTGATTGGTTTTTTAAAAAAAACTCCTTAAAAAAATCATATTAATCTGTTTGTCCTACAAAACCTTGTTATTTCTTAATATATATATATACCCCAACGATCACAAATCAACATATCTACATACACAAAAGATTAAACTTATAATTACAAGCATATTTCATAAGATCAATTCTCTAAATAGAGTTAGTTTAAACTTATTTCAATCACTATCTTTAATGACATATTATATATACTAATCCAAGTGAGTTTGTGCCTAAGCTAGAGATCGGTGTCATATATTGAATATTCAAAATTAGCATTAAAAAAAGAGAGAAAAGAGCTACGATGGAAATGAATTTTACCCTGCCACAATGTTTACAAGGAGAATACAAAATTCACAGAATAATTTCACCTATTTCTTTGGACCTTTCAATCCAATTATAGCATTGTCATCATATGTAATAAAATTATAAAGCAGGAAATATTAAAAAAAAAGCCAAATTCCCAATACCGATCAGGGCCCGAGTAATACACCAAGTGACCAAATACACGAGCCGTCAGCTATCGGATTCCTCTTTCGTACTGTGAAGCAAATCAACTATAACTTGCTGATATGAGTACTTCAGAAAAAGGGCTACTGATGGATGATCAATTCTTAAATATGTATCTGAATTTTTTTACTACAATTACTTGTAAGGTGCAAAAAGAATGGATGAGTTGTGCCCGCCGAAGCCAAATGAGTTTGATAGTGCCGCCTTCACATCCAGTCTCTTCTTCCTTGAGCCTACCAGCACCTTCACATCCTAAAATCCACAATTGCTTTTTCATCAGAATAACTCTATTAAGTTAATCTATTCTGGTTATTAATCAAATCTTTTTCACATGAGTTAGTAAATAGCAGCAAGATGAATGGAACCCTTACCACACTTTTCTCTGGATTTTCTAGATTGACATTTGGATGGACCCAACCAGTTTGTATTGCCTGCATCAAGAAGTACAAGTCCAACAAAATACCATAAAAGACATCAGTAAAGCATCTGTTGATTTCTTACAAAGATTAGCAA
Source organism: Dioscorea cayenensis subsp. rotundata (assembly GCF_009730915.1). NCBI lineage: Eukaryota > Viridiplantae > Streptophyta > Magnoliopsida > Dioscoreales > Dioscoreaceae > Dioscorea > Dioscorea cayenensis. Next base: position 91,182 of record NW_024086783.1, read on the forward strand.
CAAATGAGGATGAACACCAATGACTTCTCCAACGCAATAGATACAGTATAAGGGAGCAAAAAAATAATAAATACTTCAAATCAACATATTGCCATTTCAACCATCACAAGACGGTCAATGAGTCACATATTGTTTATTTAATCTTGCCTGCTGAGCATTGGTTCAGTATTGTATATTGTATAAGAACGAGGTGATTATGATAAACCTAATACACCATTTATTACCATGTTTATCAATCACAAATTACATTATTATAATGGAACTCTAATGTTTCATATTATTGCTTCTATCTTGGAAAACTTATGCATGATAAAAGAAAACAAAAATAAGAAGAAAGCTTCAACTTAGAAAACCAGAAAATGTGACTAGATGAAACTTCTAGCCAAAATCATAGAGGTTTTCTACACCAATTATTTCTGCCCCATCTGACAGTGTGTTCATTAATTAAATATGAAGTTACTCCTCAGAACTTCTTAGAAGATTTTCCAACTAGTAATGCACAGAGAGATGCGGTTTTAACCATAATATACAAAGAAAGGTAGGGTGTCATCACCATGACTGTAGCAACAGCTTCCACTGCACCAGCAGCACCAAGCAGATGACCAATCATTGATTTTGTCGAGTTCACATGAAGCTGCCACATATTATCATTGAGTTTGACACTGATATCAAAAAGACAGTAATCAACTTAGTGTCATACCTCAGGATTCTGGCCAAAACAGCGAATGAGAGCTTGGTACTCCTTCAGGTCACCAGAAAGTGTTGAAGTTGCATGGGCGTTTACATAATTCACATCCTCTCTGGCTACTCCCGATTCTAAAAGCGCCTTCTCAATGCAGAGAACAATGCCAGTTCCTAATTTTCAGAATTTCAATAGCATTAATATAAAGTGAACCGGGAAAAGATGAAACACTAGTTGATAAAAGGATCAAATCATCAACGATTTCTATACCTTCTGGATGTGGTTCTGTCATGTGGTAAGCATCACAAGTGAAGCTTCCTCCTAGAAATTCAGCATATATCTTTGCTCCTCTTTGCTATGTTTACAAAAAAAAAAAAAACATAAGAAGAAATTTTGGAGAAACATACCACTATAATTCTTTTATGGAAATATATCAGTGAACCTTGGCATGTTCTAGTTCTTCCAACAAAAGTACACCAGCTCCTTCACCCATAACAAACCCATCACGATCCTGCCACAAACATACATCATCATGATCATATAACTGTAAAATACAATTCCAAATATACTATAATAAAAAAAGCCAGACTAACACCTCAAGTCTTCTACAAGTTGCAGATTTACATTTGTCAGACAACTTGATTTGCTCTAAATTATTCACATCAACATAAACCAAAATCTAACTTTAAACAAGAGGTACGTTTGTAAACACAATGACAGACCTACTTAGTTCTCAAGTGCAGCATGGTTTTTTTTTAAAACAGATGTTATTTGCTATTGGTTGCTTTACCAGTGGCTCTAACGTTTGTGGTTTGAAATCATCAATGTGCTCATTGAGTTTAAAAAAATCCTTTCAAAACATTAAAATCTTTAATATATTACAATATTCTAAATGTCTTCCCTCCCATGAACATCCATGTTCAAATGCCTTTCTCTTCTCTCTCGTTGCAGCTTGGAAAGAACTTCAGTAAGTCCAAAGATAAAAACCCCAATCTTTCAAACAGTAAAAAGATAGCAGACAAATGAACTCCAAGAATATGGTATTTGTTGTGCAGTCAAATTATGAACATGTGTATATATGTGCATGCACAAATGGATGTGTTTTGATCTATGAACAGGCAAAAAAATCCATCATCATTTTGCCAATCTAATAAAACATCAAAGCTGGAAATAGCAATAGTTGACCTTGAACAATGAAAGTATTAGACTGGAAAATAAAAAAAAATTCTTACAATATCCCAGGGCCGAGAGGCTTTAGTAGGATCATTGTTTCTTTGTGAAAGAGCTCTACAAGCGACAAAACCTCCCAAACCTGTAAGGTAGAAGGTCCTGAGTACATACTGAAGCAGTGAGGCTTCTTCAAAGAAATTGGGAAAGAAAAGACTACCTATAGGTATGATTGCCGCATCAGATCCACCACAAAGCATCATATTCTGAAAGAAAACAAATAAGACAAAAAGGACAGTCTACTTTTGCTAAACCGATATATCATTGAAAAAAGAAGAAAAAAAAAAGAGTACTCACAGCTTCACCTCTGATGATATGGTTTGCTGCATTTAAAATACAAAAGTTGCTGGTTGCACAAGCAGTAGAGATTGAATAGTTTGGGCCCATCCAACCCTATGAATGACAATTGCATATAATTGAAAAGGACATACACTTTATATGCTCAACTCACAAATGGCCAGGTAAGCGTACCAGATCCATTGCAAGCATTGCAGACCCCATATTTGTAGTTGCAAAAGGCACACAAAATGGGTTCATCTTCTTGTAAGAGACCCGCAGAGCTTCTATGGCATCATTAAATACCTGTTCAATATAGCAATCGTCATGGTTATGGAAATTGTTTAAATGTTTCAAATGCCTACATCAGTAAAATCAACACACAAACGCATTGCTCTTCATGGTTCCCCAAAAGGCTGGTTATAAAACCAGTTCTGTCCCAGCACATGAAGCATTTAAAATATCACAGGCTCAAGTGATTGAATGTTTGGAAAAAAAAACAAGTTGTATTGGGGAATTCTACCTTCATTCCACCCATAGCAGAACCAATTAAAACTCCACATTTTGTCTTGTCAACTTGACTCATGACCTCCTCTGTAACTCCACCATATGCCAATGCTTTCTTCCCAGCAGTGAGCAAGTAAAGCATGAACTTGTCCATCCTCTTAGATAGCTTAGGTGCTACCCACCCATCTGTTGAGAAAGATTTAATTTCTCCCGCAATTCTCTACAAAATAAAATAATGTCAGCAACAACATCAAAAACACTTCAGAATACCCAGGAAATAACACATATCACATGTAACATCAACTCAAAACACAAGTTTTGAAACTTACTGTCGGATAGCTGGCACAATCAAAAGTTTCTATCTCACTAATTCCACTAGCACCATCCAGGAGATTATCATAAAATACATCTGGATCATGGCCTAGAGGGCTCACCACTCCCATCCCAGTCACTACTACCCTCCTCTGTTTCGTCGGAGTTCTCTTTTTTCCTGCAACTTCCTTTGCAGGTGTCACAGCCACTGCCATAGCCTGTCCTGCTTGAATAAACCATCATATCATAACACCATAAATAACAGCCTCCACCACACTCCATTTCAACAATTAGATTAGACTTTCCGCATGATGGAACACACAAGGTTCCCCACAACATTGTACACCCATTTCATGCCACACCATTAGAAAACATTAAAAGCATGACAGAATTCAACCTCAATATGCAGCGCCAATACAATATCATGTAGGCCACACCATTGCATGAAGTTGACTATTCAAATGTAACTAACCATTAGAATTAGGCTACAAAACAAAGTCTAAAAGCATGACTTCCGCATGCATGAGAATGGGTGACCTCCTCAGTACTACTATGCTTGACTAAGTTTTGAATAACATAAGTTGGCAAACCAACTGACGAACCCCTAACACTAAGATACTGCCATCTCCTAAAAGTCACCTTGATTTGGTCCAAATTTAAAATAATACCAATAATGACCCACCCAACATCAGCAAACGACATCTTTTCACCTCTGGCCACCAATTCAATATCATAATCCAATTTCAGTACAATAAAAATATTAAATAATCAAGTAGATCTCTTCCTCCCCAACAAAAAAAGTTTTTCTTTCCTCAAAAATCTGCGCAACAGAAAACAAAATCTCCTCTTTTCTCTTCCAAATTAAAAAAAAAGGACAAAATTAATCCAAATTTTAACATATGCGGGAAAAAAAAACTAGTACTTAAATGGAATGCACGAGGTTTCATCGATTGAAATCCGAATTTTTTTCTAATCAAACAAGAGCACAAGGATCAATCAGTTCATCAGTCAAGAGATCAAGATTCAATAACAGCAACTAAGATCAGAGAGAGAGAGAGAGAGAGAGAGAGAGAGAGATTACCAGGAGATCTGGCGGTTCTCCGCTGGCTGCGAGAGTTCTCGGGCTTCCAAGCTCCAAACAAAGAGAAGCCATTCTCGCCAAAGAACACCGACGCATTCCTCGAGCTACTATAAAACTCAGGGCAAGGCTCGAAGGAGCTCATCAAACCCTGGATCCCAGACCCATAGAACGCCGAGATCAACCCCTTAGACGACTCCCTCCCCCTCCTCACCGCTGCCCTCCTCTTTCTCGCCCACTGCACCCCCTTCGGCCTCTCCTTATCCCACGCCCCCGTCACACAAGCCGCCACCAACCACGTACACAGCGGCGACGCCACACACGCCCCCGCCATTCCCAAAACTCCACCAAATCCCTTCCCAATCTCCCAATCCACACTACGCCTTCCCGGATTCCAAATCTACACCGAAAATCACCTCAAAAAATTCCAAAAAATTCGAAAAAAAAAATTCGTAAAACAAGATGCACAAACAACCTTCTCGTCTCCGATCAAACAAGAGACGAAGACGAAGACGAAGCGATTCAAAGGCCACGAACTCCTCGAGCTTTCGCTGACGCGCTCCCAACCATCGCCAAGTGTTCGAAGAGAAAGGAGAGCAAACGAGAACGAAAGAGCACCACCATATAAAACCCTGACTGTAAAATTACTAAAAAGACCCTGTACGGCCACCACACGATATACGAAATGCCTTAATTACTAAAATACCCTCAAAAGCTCTTGATCGTAGAGTTGAGCATCGAGGATTAAGTGGGGAAATGGAAGTTTTTTTTTTTTTTTTATAAATAAGTCCAGCTTAAATGTTTAAATTTGTTTTTTTAATGGCCATCATTTTCAAAATCTATCACTTTTTTTTTTAAATTTAATTTCTCACCCACCGGAAATTTTTTTTGCATATAATAACCCCACAATTAATAAGTTTTTCTTATATATTTAAATATTAATATTTATTATGTCCCCTGTTATATGCCCATATTATTATTTATTATTTCTTCAATTAATAGTCTAATTTCTAGTAAAAAATTAATACAATAATTAAATAATTTATATGAAAAAATAAGGATAAGACATTTCAAAAGATCTTTTGAGTTTAAAATTTATTGAAAAATATTGATAATAATGGATATTTCGGACAAAAAGATTCACAAGCTAGACGATGAATTTTTGAGTCTGTGCATGATCGTTACTGGAAGGGTATAGTAACTTCAATAAGATTATTTAAAGCAATTTTACTTGTTTTTTTCTTATAAATAGGAAAAACTTTTTGGGTAATTTATTTTGAATTTACTTTTGTAGATGTAGATTCAGGGGCAATAAGCAATTTTAAAATTTTCAAAGGACTAAAAAGTAAAAAGAATTATCCCTTGTCTGACGTGGCATATAGACGTAAACAAATGGGTCAGTATTACGGTTGGTAAGAGTGAGAGCAAAAAAAAATACTATAATAAAATAAACTAAAAAAAAAAGATTTTAAATTTCAATAGCTTTTTAAGAATATATATATATATATATATTAATGTGTCATTGGATATTATTTATTAAAAATATTTGTTAGTTGGGTTAGGACAGAGGCAACCACTTGATGTTAAATATGATATTCATTTTATAAAACTTATAATATATTTATAATGAAATAATTTTTTTCGCATATATACCTTGTAAAATTTATAATTATTTGCTCATAACTTATAAAACAAAATCATATGCTTATGTAATAATAATAATAATAATAATAATAATAATAATAATAATAATAATAATAAAAATAAATAAATAAATAAATAAATAAATAAAAACTCAGCATGCCAATTGAATCTTAAACTTTTTCTTTTTGTCTGATATTAATTTATTTGGTTGAACATCTTAGTCTTACGGACATAAGATTTTTATAATTCATTGTCTGTTATAATACTTTTAGCACTCTCTTTTCACATGCCATATCCTTTATTTAATACTATATTAATTCATTTATTTATTTAGTTTTTTTTAATCATAGTTACAAAAAAAAACCAATTAATATATATATATATATAATAATAATAATAATAATTAAAAGAGATGAAGAAGAAGAATAGCATATGCTAATAATAAGACAGACAAATAGATATCTAATTAATTAAAAACAATTGAGCCCAGACAAAGAAATGCAGGACATTATCAAGAGTCTCTTAGTTCAACAGCTTAAAATAGAAATAAAAGTTTAACAGAATGTTATGTGAATATTCTCATAAAAATATTTAAATAATACATAATATGCCAACTATCAAAAAGTATCATTTGTATCTTTTATGACTTAGCACAAAGTATGTTATGGATTATGGATTGAATACAAAGTATAAAGATACAAAATTTTAGGTTGATCACAACCTTATAAACTTTCGGCGAAAAGAAAATATTTTGTTGCTACATTCAGTGTGGTTTCGGAATGTACCCATCAACGGCAAAATTTCGCGTTGCTGCTGGAAGAGCTAAACGCATTCCGTCGAGTTCAGGCTTCGCGATCACTTGACAACCAAGACGAGACCTGTGAAAAAATGTGACAAGATTCGATTTAAAATACGGAATATGGAAAGAGTGGCAGATTAGATAAAGAGAAATACGTTTGTGTGAGCCCAAATGCAAGGTCTAACATGTCGTTTTCTTCGTCGGTTGGATCTTCCAACTTGTTGTAGTAGTTCACATCCTATAAGAAGTTTCATAATCAAATTAAATGCATCATCTGTCTATGCTTTGTCAAAGCTGAAATAACTGAATTTTCACATAAACCATACCATGACAATTACGTGACATGTAGAACATGCAATCGATCCCTCGCATGCTCCTGACAACATAACAAAGAAAATTATGTTGATATTTCCTAGAATACGGAATCAGCTGTTTAATTAAAAGCACAAGTTGAAAATAAGAGATTGGATTTAGCATGATCTCTTTCATTGGAAAGAAAATCAATGCGTTGCTTTTAGTATGATATTCATAAATTTCGGTTAATGAGAGCGATGGAAGAGGATGTCGAAAGACATTTCTCTTTCACGTTACAACAAGCCACGATCATTTTAGACGACACTCATTATCTCTTCTTTTGTGGTTGTTAAAGTTGATGCTAACGAGACAAATTTCATAAACTTAGAACTAATCTAGTGTATTAGAAGAAAATATGAAAACCACTACGAAGTAATTAATACTGGGTAAGCTGTTACTAGGATAAGGCATATCATGGAGACATGTCTGTATGTATTTTTTTCTTTAGATACCATATGATCAGTAGGAACATATTTGGATCACATATTTCTATTAGGAAGTTTTGGTTCCACTTACCTTCTCCTTATCTTATTCTCCACCTTAATATTTTACTTTTGATTATTGTTAGAGTTATGTTATAGTTTATATTTGGTTAATGGGCCATACTAGACCCATACCACAAAACCCTAGTATTTCTCTATATATATCCTTGTACTTATTTACTAATGAAATATACAAATTATTTCTCCTATTCTCACATGGTACCAGAGCTCTAGGTTAAACCCTAGCAGCCACCCAAAACCCTCGCCGCCGCCGCCGCCACCGCCACTCCAAACCCTAGTCTTCCACCCACCGCCGCCACCTCTACCACCAGCCGTTGTTCATCTCTTGCCGTTCTCGTTGGTCTATGGGCACCTGGTGATGTTCCTCAGCCCTCACCAGTGATGCCCTTGTCTTGTTGCTGAAGGATTTGTCTTGTCGTCGTCATGTCTTCGTTTCATGATTCTTTAGTTAAGAATCTTCATTGTACCTCGCAAAAAGTTGGATGGAAGGAACTATGTTTTTTTGGGCGCAGAGTTTTTGAAAGCGGTTCCTTATGGCTCATAAGAAATCATCGTACCTCACGCGCGAGATCCGCGGACTCGAAAGATGCCAAGTATCTTGATTGGCTTCGTGTGGATCTCTGCGAGTGCGCTCATGGTTGACCGGTAGTATGGAGCGGATATTGCCCGAAGTGTGGTGATGTTGACTCTCGCAAAGGCAATTTGGGAGATGTGCAGATTGACATATGGAAATGAAAATAATATCTCCCGTGTTTTTGAGTTGTATGAGCAACTGTTTACAACCCGTCAAGTCAATCGTACCGCCCTCAGTTCTTCACTCACATCCGTAGTTCGTTGGATGAGTCGGATATTTACCGACCATTAGTTCTTGATCCAGCCACCCTTCGTCATTCACGGAATGAAGTTGCGATCGTCGCATATCTTTCCCGGGCTCCCCGTTCGAGATGCAAAACGGTGAAGGGCTCTATTCCGAGTTACGAGAGAATGCGGATCTTCTTCTTTGCTTTTATGCTCGCGTCCTCGCTCATCTTCTACATCCACATCTCCGTCGCCCGTTGTGTCCTCCGATCGATCCGCTTTGCTAGCTTCTCGTGGGCGTGGTGGTAAAGGCTCCTCTCGTGGTGGTCGAGGAGTCGGGCCGTGGTGATTCTCGAAATAGGTTTGTGTGTACTTTTACGTCGGCGGCGAGGCCACTGCGAGGATCGTTGTTGGGATAAGCATGGTCGCCGGCGGTGGCAATGCTAGTACTGAAAGGTGGTCGATCCGTCGCTCACTTCTAGTCTTTCGAACAGTTTGTCACTATCTCTCGAGCGAGACTTTGCGCAGTTCCAGCGCTCTGAGGCATGCGTCTCACACCACGTCTCTTCTTACATTTCCTCGGGTAATGCCTTTCTGCTTCGAGGGACGAGTTCTGGATTATTGACTCTGGGGCCTCTTCTCACATAGCGAGTACAAAATCTTTTTTTCCAAAAATCTTTCTCCATCTATTTTTTTCATTACGTAGCGATTCGTGGATGGGACGATCGTGCTTAGTGTCCGGGAGAGGGAGTTGTCGCGAGCTTCCTCTCGACTTAGACTAAATGATGTTCTTTATGTACACGAATTTCACGTCGACTTGCTATCCGTTTCTGCGATCACCAAACATTTGAATTGTAGTGTAACATTTTTCCCTTTTCACTGTATTTTTCAGGATCTGCAGCCAAGGAAGAGGATTGGTTTAGGGGCGTGATCGTGGTGACCGGGCGTATATCGTTGGTGCGTGATGATATTCCTCGTGGTTTAGCGACGATCGTTTCGACTCGAGTCATCACTCATATAGCATACTGTAGATTGGGTCACCCTTCTCTTAGTCGTCTTCACTGAAACTTTGCCTTGGATTGGTCGAGTCGTTTCAATGTGAGTCGTGTCGGTTGGGTAAACATCATCGTGCTACCTTTTAAATGTTCTACTCTAGTGTCTAGTCGATCGTTATTTGATTTAGTTCATTGTGATGTTTTTGGGACCTTCTAAGGTCGCGTCTATTCTCGATCATCGTTACTATGTTGTGTTTGTTGATGTTTTTTCCCGAGTGTCTTGGGTATATTTGTTAAAAGACCGTCGGTCTATTACTGATGTCCTTCAAAAATTTATTTTGGAAATAAAAAATCAATTTTCCATTGTTCTCAAATGTCTTCGCACCGATAATGCTTTAGAATTTGTCTCTTCTGCTGTAAATTCTTTATGTGAGTCCTTTGGGATTATTCATCAAACCACCTGTCCACACACTTCTCAACAAAATGGAGTAGCTGAAAGAAAGCATCGTCACATCTTGGATGTTGCACGCACTCTCTTGGTAGAGCGTAATGTTCCTATGTATTTGTGGTGCGATGCTATCTTGATTGCGATCTATCTTATTAATCGTATGCCTTAGCACCCTTAAGGGGAGAGGTTCCTTTACGTCGTCTTCTACCTATCATACGAGTTGTTTCACTTATCCCTCGTGTTTTTCGAGTTGTGTTGGTTTTTGTTCGAGATTTAACTCCTAGTTTGGACAAGTTGCGCCCAGCGTGCGCTTAAATGTGTTTTTGTTGGTTATTCCGCACTCAGCGTGGATACGGTTGTTTCATCCGACTAGTCGGAGTATTTTTGTGTCTATGGATGTCACGTTTTTTGAGTCTCAATCATTTTTCTCTGATTCAGTTTCTCACGATATGTTAACTACGCCATCTGATATTGTTCTCCCCATCCCTGTCTCGGTCCCTCCTCTGTGCCTATGCCTAGTGTGACGCCTCCTCCATTGGATACTGAGATGTTGGTTGTTTTTGGACGGGTTTATCATCGGCGCCAAGCGTGTACCGGTGCCCGACTCCGCCCCTCCGGTCCTCTCCCGGACCATGCAGATCCGTCTCTTGATCTTCCCATTCGCTTTTCGCATAAAAGGTATTCGTTCTTGTACTAAACATCCCATCTCCCTTTTTTGTTTCTTATGATAATCTTCACCCATCCTTCCGCACATTTGCTCTTTTCCTTGTCTGCTGAGTCAATTCGGGAACTACCGGGATGCGCGTTTGCTTCCTGATGGCAAAGCAGCGATGGATGAGGAAATGGAAGCCTTGAGATCTCGTGGTACATGGGCGCTTGTGCCTCGCCTGCGATGCCCGATCGCCATGCATGCCCGATGGGTCTTCTCTGCTCACACACAGCGGATGGTGACAGTTGATCGCTACAAAGCCCGGTTAGTGGCCCGTGGTTTTACTCAAACTTATGGTGTTGATTATACTAAGACTTTTTCACCAGTTGCTCGTCTGAATTCCATTCGCATTCTCATCGGTAGCTATAGAATCGATCATGGACACTCTGTCGACTTGATGTGAAGAATGCCTTTCTCTATGGAGACTTAGTTGAGAGCAGTGTTTATGGAGCAACCTCACGGGGTATGTTGCTCGGGGGAGAATCTAGTCGCCCTGACTCGAAAGCGATCTATGGTTTGAAACAAAGTCCTCAGTGCGTGGTTTGACAAATTTAGTGTAATTGCAATTACGAGATGGTTTTCCGCGAGTGTAATGTGGATCGTTATGTGTTCTATAAGAACACTTCATCTGGTTGTGTTGTACTTGCGGTATATATCGATGACATCTTGTTGGCTGAGTAGTGATCGCGTGGGAATTCGAGAACTAAGGAGCATTTAATGAAGCGTTTTGTTACACGAGACATGGGACGACCAGATACTTCCTTGGTATTGAGTTTGCATATGCGAAAGGAAAGATGGCGCTCTCGCAGTGAGTATGTGTTGGACTTACTTGAGGAGACGGTTTATTGGGTTGTAAACAGGAGAATACACCTATTGAGCGATCACGCACCCTTTTTGGGAGACATCTTCCCCATTTCTCAAAAGATCACGGTCGATACTAAAGCGTTTGATTGGCAAGCTCGTTTATCTAGCGTACTACGTCACGATATATGTTCGCGAGTTTGAACTCCCCGAGTCGGTTTATGCATGAGCCCTCGAAGTTCAGCGGCAGGGTGCTCGAGGGTTCTTGCATATGTTAAAGGAGCTCCCGGCAAGGTCTTCTCTACAAAAATCATAGTCGCCTGAGGCGTTGCGGCATATTCCGACTCGGGTTATCTTTGGTGATAGAGGACGAGAAAGTCTACGTCGGACTACATGCGTATGTCGGTGGAAACTTGGTTACTTGGCGAAGCAAGCGAGAATGTGGTTTTCGAGATCAAGTGCGAAGCGGTCTGGATCGATGGCACGCGACGACTTATGAGATGGTTTGGGTGCGAGTCTTTTCTATCCGAGTTGGGATTCCCTATCACTAATACCTATCACGGATGTTGTGTGATAACCGGGCAGCATCTTCATTGCAAATAATCCAACATTCCATGAGCGTACCAAGCATGTGGAGGTTGATTGTCACTATGTTCGTGATATGAGTCTTTGAAGGGAGTCATCTCTACACTGTATACCCGATCGTCGAGCAATGGCGGATATCTTCACCAAAGGTTTAAATGTTAAAGTCTTTAGTAATCTATGTAACAAAATTTGGGCATACTCGATATATATGCTCAGACTTGAGGAATATTAGAGTTATGTTATAGTTTTATATTTGGTTAATGGGCCATACTGGGCCCATACCACAAAACCCTAGTATTTCTCTATATATATCCTTGTACTTATTTACTAATGAAATATACAAATTATTTCTCCTATTCTCACAATTATCAATCTCAATCTTCAATTTTCTTTTGAATTACCATATCTTTCCATTATCATTTCAAACTCCATATTTTTTATGTTTTCTTATATTTTCTTACTTTTCAATTTTTTATTTTAAGAATTTTATTTTACCTTAATTTAAATTTAATATGATTAAAATCTCTCATCCAAATTTATATTTCATTAAAGACAACTTACTTTATTACAATGTTCTCCACCTTTCTAAGAACAATGTAGTTCATGATCTAAATATATACACAAATAAAAACAACTTGTTTCACTCTCTCTCTCTCACGTGTGCGCACACACACACAGTAGAACACACTTGAACTTAAATGTCAGATACTCTCCAATCTCCATACTTAGATACTTGATATCTCTATCCATGACCCACTATAATTTAAAAAATGAAGGCGATGCATAAGAGAATTGAGTGTGATAATGAATGTCAGATAATCTCCAACACTAGGATACTTTATACCTCTATCCATGTCCAACTAGAACTTAAAAAGCAAAAAAGATGCCCAAGAGAATTGCATGTGAAAATGATACATATATACATCCATCAATAGCTAAAATTAAATGTGGGTGCAATTTTGTTTTACTTTGCAAGGTGTAGAAAATTTGGAAGACACATAATTCCTCCCTCTCATAACTACTCTGTACAAGCTGTGCGAGTGTGAATCAAGACATTCCTTATTAAGGGAGTGCGTATATTTGTAGGAAGCTAACTGCTTTTAACACGCAGCAAATTTTTGTGTACTTACTATTCACGTATGTCCTGATTTATTTCATCAGGCACTTGGTGTGAACATAGAAACAGGAATTTGTAGGGAGTCTAGGGACTTCATATCAAATCATTAGAAAACAACCATGCATCATGATTACTCACGGTGTAGATGAATAGTAACTAGAGTCCAGAATAGTAGTTTTCATCAAAACAAAGATAAAGTAGAATAAATAATTGAAATTATCATCCATGCAACATGAAGAAATAATCACCTTCAAGTTCAATGTCGTTTTCATGAGCAGCTTCTAACATTGACATTCCAACTGGGACCTTGATAAGCTTTTCCTCCCCCATCCTTGTCAACAAATGTCACAGATATCCTGCAAGATCAACCATGTTTAATGAAGATTTTTGGCAAAGCCAGTAAAAGTACACTTAACCTTACAGCAGGAAGAAAGCCTAAAACCTGAAAGACATGAAAACCTATTCCAACTGGCGTAAAATGGAAATTCTGAAATCACAAAGACTTTAGTAGGCATTACTACTTAGGATGAAGAAGGCAGCATCAAAAGAAAACATTAAACCTAAACCTTTTCTCCATGCACTTCAATTTTCTTCAACAAGAGTTCCAGAAGGGCATAAAATCCAGCTATGGTGGTGTAACCGACTAAAAGAATAAATTGTGAATCATGCAAGATGACATTGGTAATAGCACCTACGGTTTTTGATCAATCGCGCCTAGAAGTTCTAAGGAACCGCACTTAGACAAAGAATGCAATCACACCTAAAAAATAGCGCAAACTAAAAAAAACGTATTCATTCATCAACTGATTTCTCAGAAAAGATCCATCTCTTTTATAGAGATCAGAGAACTTGTTCAGGTAAAGTTTGCATAAATAAATTTAAAAACAACCCAGCAGATTTAGAGACTCTTACTGGCCAAAATTTTGAATGACAAAACTACCCCTGACATTTAAATTAATGACCCCACCTTTAACACCTTTAAAAACTAAACCTACACCTTGTCAAATAATAGTGTTGGAGCATAATTGCATCAAATTGAAAGAAACAAGCAAACATTCATCAAAAGATATTGAAAATCTTGATAAAGGAAAATATAGTCATTTCCATCAATAGAGAACGACAGATGCTAATGGGTGGTTCATAGATTAGGGAACTAAAAAGGAGAAGAAAAAAAAAACAGATAAGATATACCATTTCCAACATATGTATTACTAGCCATATTTACAGAAAAAAAAAATAGCTGTAAATTAATGTAGTAAAATAGAGCAACTATACAAAGATGAATTTTCAAGCATATATCTGCCCAATCAGAAATTGAAGGACTAATAACCTACTTTTCTGTCTGCTGCTCACTCCCTTCTTGAGCATTATCAGAAGATGTGGTTGAGAGAGTGCGGTTCCTCTACAAAAGAAACATTATAACAAATTATAAGATATCAGCATAATTACATTTATTGTCTACAGCAGCTCAGAGAAAAATTAAAATTAAAAAATAAAATAATAGTGCTATTTCTAAATAAAGAAATCCGTTTCATACCAATTACAAGAAACATTGTTCTAAAAAAAATTAATGTTAAAACAAGGAAATGCAAAGTAGTTTTTATTGTGAAAAATATTACATCGTATGGAGGACACCAATGCATTTTGTACAATAACACACAAAACTGGTTGAGCAGTTCATCAGCAAGGGATCACAGATGTATATAATATAAAGGTCAGGAAAAAAAATAGTAGATGGCACAGCTTGACATGCTTGGGTATGGTGTCCTGCGGCTCCTGCCTTCAAGGTACCGAAAAGAGAAAATACTACATACATTTAACCTCCTAGACACAGGGTTATAGAGTTAGCCAGACCCTCGTGCATTAATCTGTTCTTTACAGCCTCTAACAAGATTAAGTAAACTTATATCAGCTTTGCTATAGGCACACAGCTTTACATATGACAAAAGGATTGCACATCAGACAAGAAATGAAAGAAGAGAATCAATCTGAAAATTGGTTAGTCACACAACTTTAGTTTGACAAATTGTCAAAGACAAAACTTTGAAAAATCAAAACATGTAAAGGGATGTAAAGGGGGTGTATGTATGACATCTGAAGACTCTGAATTATTGGGCACACTGCATTGTCTAAAATCAACTAACATATAACAATATTTCTTACGCATTAAGTCATTTTAACACATTTAAAGATAAATGTTGCCTTGAGTCAAATGACACTGTCTCTTATTCCACTGCAATTGTTCTGAATAATCATTCAATTAATAAGAAATAAGATGTGTGCTATGCCAATAAATGCTAGTATTATGTCAATTCTGGGTCATAAACTTCAAATACAACACCCACCCTTTAAGGAGTTAGCCTCTTGACATGCAATTTAAATTTTTATTTTGCAACCTGCAATAACTCTATTGGGAAGACACAACTTTCACAGGGCAGGATTTTTCCCTTCATGCAGGGGTGTATGATTTCCCTCTTGTTTCCTCTGTGACAAAGTTTCCCTCCTTCCACATAGTTTGGGAGTAATTACTTGCAAAAAATCATCAGAATGTTAGCATTCTAAAACTCAAAATGTGTATTATAATCAATTCTAACCTCAATGAAAATACATATATTCACCAAACATCAATGTGCAACATAAAAGTTTTAACTACATAAGCATATAAGTGAGTTTGAGCTACCCACCCAAGAAACAGGGAAAAAATTTCCTTTTTCATAACTTATGTAATGATAGGATCAACGATCATTATTTTCTCCAAACTATTTGCAGTCGCATCTTGCTCCAATGACATCTACTTTTTAAGTAATTCCAAACTTGTAAACCAAACCCTCCCAACCACCATCTCTCACGCCCTACATCCATCTTCCATGCCATCTCTTGTCCACCATCAAATGGCCAACACAACCATCCCTCACCAAAAGATGCCAAAGGTTGGGCGTAAAGGAGTCATGGCAGAAGGGAGTTTAAGTGCAGGGTATCAGTAGGTGGGGTTGAAAGGATAAAAAAACTTTTAGAGGATTTAAATGTCCAAAATTTTAGACAATAAAATCAACACTAAAAATTCAAATCATTCAATGGACAAAGCAAACTAATATTGGCTAAAATAATGGAAAAAGGAAGAAAAGGATCAAGTCAAGTAGCATGCGACAATGACAAATATGAAAACAGATAAATATAAGACAAGGTTAACAAGTATAAGAACTTCCATGCAAAAACCACCTAATGTCATATAGACCCACAAGTTCAAGTGCATAATTTAAATCATACAAAATTATTGCTTCAAGATTCTTAACTTTAGAAATTCACTAACCAGATAGTATAAATAGTTATTGAGTGTTCCTTCATAATAACCTCTTTGAGTGTTGGAAAATTTTTCCTGCCAATGACAAAAGCAAACAGAAGGCAAAAAATAATGCGAGGGGAAAAAAGGGGAAGCAGTATAAACTTATATAGCATGCCTCTAAACATAAATTTCAAAAGAAATGTGAGGAGACTTCAAAAATATAAAGATAAACTCTATGAATAAAATAACAGGACAAGTTAAAAATTCTACACACTGATTGTCTCCGAGCGTAATCCTATAATCCTCTGAGGCAAACATATATAATTATACACCACATCTAGCACATATGCATACTATCAGCATTTACTTCTTCATGAAAAATTAAGTCCTCTATTGAACCAAAAAGGATGCATTTTTCTATTGTAGCACACACAGTAATCAGGAATTCCAAAGTATGCTATCAAACATATAAACTTCATTACAAATCACTTGTTTTTAGAAAACACCATCACTATCACACATATTAAAGTTTCTGTATGACATTTCCCCACTCATTATCTCATCACAGAGGGATTGCTTCTCTTCTTCTCATCAATTCACCATCCCTCTCACGCAAAAAAACAACATACATAAAAACAACAAATTACATTATGTAAAACTAGGACAAATTTCACCGCATCGCACCCAAAAATTCAACTTCATGATCAGGAATGCAATCAAACAACAGCAGATTAAACTCAATAAGAACAAAACAACAGATGAAGGAATGGAGAAAGGGGATCGAATAAGGATCACCTCTACAGGCCTCGCCGGTGATCCGGGCTCCAAGACGCGAGAGCCTCGAGGAGGGAGCATGAGATGCTGATGAATTCGAACAACCCAAGACACTGCCTCGTGATTGATAAGAGACAGGAGACCTCGCGAGGGTTTTTCACGACGACACGGTGCCTATAAACGAGTCCAATTTTTTCGATCCGGAACCCACTATAGACCCTATCTTCTTTGTTATATTTATTTATTTATTTTCTTTTTTCTGAAAAATAATTATGATTTAGTTATTTATTCTTAAAAAAGATAATGCTAAAAATTTATTTTTATTATTATTATTATTATTATTATTATTATTATTATGTCCTTTATTACTATATTATTTGAGTATTTCTATACATTTAAATAGGGATATATATAGAGCATACTTGAGTGAAAGCGAGGCGTAGTGAGGCATAGTATTCTCTTAGTTTTTATGATTTGTCCGATGTCGGTATTTCTATCTTACTCCTTTTGGGAAATGTTAGTCTCTTCTCTCGAGACGACCATCTCTTTTTATCAAGGTTAATATCTTATTTAACTCAGTGGCCTTGTTTTATTATTATTTTAGAAATGATGTGCACCATGTTAGCATCTTGTGAGAAAAAACTGGCATTTTTCAAACGTGAAAACAGATGGATTGACAGACAACGGACAAATTATAATAGAACTAAAAAAAAAGGCAGATTGACATAGAGGGAATAAATAAGGTATTAAACCAACTCAAATATAGAAGTATCTTAGATGTTTCATTGATGTATTAGAACTATGAGATTCAATTGCCTAGCATATTTATTCTTTTTTGATCTCTTGTTGATATTGTGTTACATGTGATTTTCTTTTACGGTTTGTTGTTTTCATTTTACTCAATCTATGATTTATTTATTTATTATTTTTGGAAATATTTGCAAAGGGGCGACTTGTGGGCGTGTTATTGGTGATATATATATGTTGCCTTAGCTAATTTGGAGCATGAATTGCTGCATTTGCAACAGCAATTATTCTTTTCACTAATAAGCTAGTTTCTGATGTCATGGCGAGTTGTCATCAATGAGGACATACCCGGTAACAAAGCGGGCGATGGAGCATAAGCATGGGTCTAAGAACTACTACTTTAGTATTCTTAGTTTTTATATTTTTGAAAATTTTCTATAATAATTAGTACATGTATACAATTTGTTTGTATTTTGCATGATGTTTCAATTGTTTGTTCAGAATTTTCCTTATGTTATGACCATTTGATGTTTCATCATATATATGGATAATTTGCTATTTCATTTGATGCTTAATTTAGATTTAAGATGTTTAATTATACATTGTCTAATAGATAAGCCTATTATAAGGGACAAATTATAGGACAACAGACAAATTATAATAAAAAAACTAAAAAGTTTGGTATAATCACCAAAATAGTCTTTGTACTTTTTTCTCTCTTCCCTTTTAGTTCATCTACTCAGAAATGCTCAGACTAGTCCTTTTTACTTTTTGAAAATATGCCCACTTAGTTAAAAATGCTCGACTAGTCACTACTACTTTTAAAAATGTGCCCACTTAGTCCCTCTGGTTGGGCGAGTTTTTAAAAAGTAGAGAAGCAGATGAAATGTTAACTAGTGGACACCTTCAAAAATGGAGAGACAGTCGGGAGCATTCGAAAGAAAAGATCAAGGGAAGAAAGAAAAAAGTAGAGGAACAATTGAATTATTATACCAAAAAGTTCCTTTGTCAAAGTCCCGATCCACGAAAGGCGGGGGTTTTCTCGATCAATTTCTCCAAATCTCAACTCTCACCCCTGATGTAAGCATTCCCCCCACAAACCATACGCTTTTTATGATAATTTTTGGCTCTTATTACTTTTTCTTCTTTTTTGGTGACTATTTTTGAGCGAGGAGGATTTGTTGGGAGCGTTATGAGTAGAGGGACCAAAAGGGAAGAGAGAGAAAAGTAGAGGGACTAATTCGGGTATTGTGTTGTTTGTAGTATAATGTGACAGATTGATCTATTTTTCAAAGGTTTGGAGTTTGAGCACTTGATGTGCCTAATTCGATTGTAATCAATAAGTGGCCCTAAGAATTATTACTTTTTAACTAGTTTGCTTGCTATAATATATAGATAGATATTATTGTTATTTTCCAATATAAATTATAACAGTTACCAATTTTTTCTGATTAAGATTCTTCACCCCATTCCATGTTATGTGTTTACCGTTACTATGTAAAATTTAACATGACCACTTTTATGAAGTTAATAACTAATATAGAGCCCAACACATAAATGTGAGTCCTAACCCCTTGGTTTTACTAGGTATGGATAAGTCATGGATGACAAAGCCATGAAAAGTATGACCATGGAGTTAAGACTTTCATTGAGTTTGGTATTTAACATGGGGCAATTTATGACATGATTTGTTTGTATTTTGCAGAGAGATGAACCGTGGTCGTGCCCGTGTTATTGATGGCATATATGGTGCCATAACTAACCTGGGGCAGGAGTTGATGCATATGCATCAACAAGTTAATTATTTGCAGAATCAGCTGGATTTACTCTAGCACAAAGTTGAGCAGCTGTTTGTCATCGATGGGGACATCTAGGCCCAACATGTTGTCGATGGCGACTGATGGGTGTCGTAATGGCGGCCTAACAAGATATCCCAATGGCAACCTAATAGGATATCCCAATAGCAGTCCAAAAGGGTGTCCCAATGGCATCCTGACAAGATATCCTAATAGCAGCCTAACGAGGTGTCCCAATGTCAACACAACAGGATATCCCAATGGCATCCCGAAAGGATATCCCAATTGCGACCCGAGCGGTGTCCCGATGACATCATCAGCGGGATATCCAAATAGCGGGTCAATAGGGTGTCCCGATGGCGGCGACAAGATATCCCAATAGCGACTAACATGATATTCCAATGGTAGTCCGGCAAGGTGTCTCGATATGGCGGCCTAGCAGGATATTCCAATGGCGACTCCGCGAGGATGTCCCGATGGTAGCACTGATGAGATACCCCAATGGTAGCCTAACAAGATATCCCAATGGCAGTCCAGCAGGATGTCACAATGGCGGCTTAGCGAGGATATCCCAATAGCGACTGACGGGGATACCCAATGGCGACCATATCCCGATGGCGAGGATATCCCAATGGTAGCGACAAGATATCCTAATAGCGACCCGATGGGGTGTCCCAATGGCGGCACAACAAAGATATCGATGGCGGCTGACAAGATATCCCAATGGCAACCTAACAAGGTGTCCCAATGTGC
>NW_024086784.1:0-15418 GCF_009730915.1 Dioscorea cayenensis subsp. rotundata
ATGGGATAGAGATTGGGATTGGGGGTTGAGAGGTAATGTTGTTATTGCCACGGCCGTGAAGGTACAGGGGGATGAGCTCTTCCTGTTTTATGGACCCCCTGCAAAGAGGACACTTGGAGATCTTGTTGTTGTTGATGTTGTTGTTGTTGTTGTTGTTGTCACCCTGGCCCAGGCCCCCATGAAGCCATTGGTGGAGGCACGGCCAGCAAAAGAGGTGACCACACCGGGTCACCACTGGATCTTGCGGCGAGTCTAAGCATATGCTGCATTCGAAACCACTGTCGGTGTTGGTGGTCGTCGTTGGATTTGCCGAAGATTCTGTTTCTGGAAATCCTCGTTGGTTCATCTCTGCTTCAATCCTTTTTAGATGCCAAACAATCCTAGAGCGATGACCAAAATTATTATTATTTTTTTAAAAGATTGATAAACCATTTCAATTAAAAAGAGAACATAGTACAAAACTATACAGGAGATACAAAACCCACTCACACCACATAAAGTGATACGAGCGATTAACACCTCCTAAGTGCACAGCGTACCCTCCCCTGCTCAGAAGAAACCACTAGCCCAATGACCAAAATTTGTGATTAAAAAAATATATATATATATATATATAATAATAATAATAATATAATAGGATGTATTAGAGTCTTATTCGAATCATGACTAATTAGTTTGGATGTAGATAAAAGTACTTATATGCTGAAATTTAAATTAATATTTTAAAATAATTAATGTTATCTTATCTTTAATATTAGATATATTTTATTTTAAAAAAATAATATTCAAATTTTCTCATGGGGAGCCACCACACCAAGCCTCAGAGACTATATTAGTCATGAAAACAGAGTAATTGAAAAAAGGATGCATAAAATACTTTCAGAAAAGAATGCAGTTCTGGCAATCGCCACAAAACCACAATCTCTGATCATTCAGGTTTATACAACTGTGAATCAATACCACTAAAATGACATTGATAAGGAAGCAGTGGGGGAAGTGGTGCAACTTCATTTAAGATCTGTGTAACTTGTCTCATACTTGGCCTGGCTGAAGGCAAAGGATGTGAACAAAACAATCCAAGTTTCAAAACCAATTCCAATTCCTGCAACACATAGTCCTCACCCAATCTTGGGTCCCTTGTTCATGTATCATACCCTTTTTCCAATTCGCAAACACCCAGTCCACCAAAACCTGTTCCATCTCTTGTTTATTTGGCTCTACAGCCCTCCTGCCACAAGCAACCTCAAGTAGGAAAGCTCCAAAGGCAAAGACATCACTGCTGGTTGTAACCTTGCAAGCTCTAGCAAGCTCAGGTGCCAGAAAACCCAGAGTTCCAACCACATTGGTGGTCTGAGGAGCAGCACCATGTTCATATAATCTAGCAAGTCCAAAATCACCTAGCCTCCCATTCATATCACTGTCTAGCAACACATTGCTGGCCTTAATGTCTCTATGAATCACAACCTGGTCCCAACCTTCATGTAAATACTGAAGACCAGATGACACACCCTTGATTATCTGAAATCTCATACTCCAATTAAGAGTGGGTTTGCCTTGGTTGAATAGAAAATTATCAAGGCTCCCATTTGGCATGTATTCATAGACTAAGATTAGCTCCCCTTTGCGCCTGCTGTACCCCAAGAGCTGGACCACATTCCGGTGTCGGAGTTTACCAAGGCTCACAATCTCTGCCACAAACTCCCTAACTCCTTGCTTAGATTCATGGGAGATTTTTTTAACTGCAACTTCCACTTTAGAAGCTGGTAAGACTCCCCTATAGACCCTACCAAAACCTCCAATACCAAGAAGATACTCGTCATTGAAACCTCCGGTTGCCTTGTATAATTGTTCATAAGAGAATCTGTTGGACTCAAATTCTAGCTCCCAGTCTTCATGGAATTCTGAGAACTTTTTCTTCCTCAACACCATAACTATCACACCTACAGCATTTATCAGAACAAATAACGAAATAGCCAAGGGCAGCCATAGTGAGAGAATCTTATCATGCTTCTCCAACGATGTTAAATTTTGCGGGAGTGGAGGGAGGCTCGATAGATCAAGATCAGGAGCATTAATACCATTCATCTTAAAGCTCCAACCAAGTATGTAATGGTATGAATAACTAGTCCCTACAGAAGCAGAGAAACCCACGTACATATGGTGCAAAATAATGCTTGAGAGATTAATGGTGGAAGAAAGGAGAGCAGTCTTGGGCTTAGGTGTCCATAGGGGAGCTAATGTTACATTGAACTGCATATCTATACCATCATAATCTATCCACACTTGCATTGGCTCACTACTCAAAAGGATTAGGTTCTGAAATTTACCATCATCATCAGATGTAAAACCTGCATGGTGCGACTTGTTTGATATAACACTATTTATGTCAATGCCGACATGGTTGTTATCAATGTCTTTTACTTCAGGGCTATACCATGTGTCAAACTCAACAGCCAAGATGTGATTGGATGCATTTCCATTGTTTGTCCTATTGAAGAGGCCAAGAAAATAATTTTCTGAGGCTTGGGTGAAGTCTTTGGAAGGTGAAAGAACAAAAGTAAACCCAGAGGTACCAAGCAATGGGTGTTCAGGAAAAATGGCAAAGACAAATGTGGTAGAGAAAGAGAATACATTATCTGCCCAAGATCTTTTGAATCTCAGTGGAACAGGGAAAAAAGCATGGCCATTGGCATGCATGGTAGCATTGGATAGTCTCAGCAAACCATCAGATGTGATTCCTGCCAAACCATCCATGCTAAGGTTCACATCCCTGAACCCATTGAATGTAAACTCATCAGTAGCTGAGAGTGCAAGTTTCATAAGGAGAGCCCAGAAGGAAATCTTCAGAAGCATCTTGCAAGCATTTGTTTGACTCTTTGATATTGGTTTGTTATCTTCTCTGAAGCTTTATATTTAATGGCTGAAAGCAATCAAACGGATATGGTCAGCATCTTGAAGAAGCGGCAGTCCAATAAAAAGATATAAACTAGAACTAGCGCCCCACAGAAGATTGACTGCCAAGGGTGGAGTGTGTTTAATTTTTTAGTATAACTGCATGTGAATATTGGAGATAACAGGCTTGAAAATTCAGCAGGAAGCCATTATGAAAACTCAAAAATAAGAGTTAAGTTTCACAACAGGGTTAAGACCTGAGTTTGAAGCTCATGTGGAAAAAAATTTGCTAGCTAGCAAATGATTAAATATGATCATAAGGTTAAGTTTCACAGCCTTGAACCCATTAAAACTCTATTAGTCTGCAAACTCTGCATAGAAGAACCAAGAGGATGAGTTTCAGAGTGAATTATATGCCTACTGCTTTTGGAAGATATTTGTTACAGTACTAGAATGAACCAAGGATTAGCTGCGAATACGGTCCTATGAAGTGGGTCACTTGGTTGTTGGTTCAAGTTTGAATTTTGCACACTAAGACGGAGAAACAAAGACAAAAGGTATCTGTTCAAGTTTGAAAATCAGTGGAATTCCACGCAATGTATCTAGAACACAACAACTGGTTTTTTTCTTCTTATATATATCCCTGTACAATGAGAAATTACTTACACACCTTGTTAAAAATAATATTGGTTTGTATACCTTCACAAATCATTTATTTATTTATTTATTTAACTCTCTGACCAGAAGTCAACTAAAAAGTTTTATTAAAAAACAAATTTTTTTTTTTTTTACAATATGTGACAAGTGTCATGTTTGAAAAATAGGTAAGAAAAAGAGCTTTTAAAAACTTATTAACTCGGCTATATATTATATAATGAAAATCTACTATATTTGTTTCTGTTGTAGTTTTTGTTGTTTTGGTTTTAAACAGTGGAATCACATCCCGTGATTGGTCACTTTCTGCTTACTTCACCCAGTTTGAGTGGAGATTTGTTGCTTCAGTTTCTTTTTTAGTTAATTAAAGTGCTTTATCCATCTTTTCAAAAAAATAAATAAATAAAAAGATATAACCACCCATAAGATTTGTAAAAACTATTTTGAATAAATGAAAAAATTAAGCAAATAAAAATATTTTATAAAACCATATAAATAAATATAATTTTTTCAAAAACATATCAGGAAGATAAATCAGTGGTTTATACATTTTATTCAAAAAAAAAAAATAAATAAATATCAGGAAGCAACCACTTTCAAGCAATTTTCTCATTAAAAAAAAATAATTGATGTGAAACAAGCCAATTTATTAGAATTTGTCACCAAGTATATATTATCTTCAATTGCAGCAAGAGTTGTAACAAGTTTCCCAATTATAGCACTCTATAGAAGAATGAAAATAAAAAAAAAAGAAAAAAGAAAGGAATCAGAGACAAAGAATAAGGCAGCAGCAATCTGTGAATGACACACAAGACAAATCTATCTTATCACAAACAAAGCAAGTAAATCTAAACTCATCAACATAAATGGGAGCATACACAGTTCTTTGTTAGTATTAGTTAGAATAACAGACAGAACAACGAGAGAAGGCAATATCAAAGCAACCAGAACCGAATGAACTCATAAAAACACAGCATCATCATGCTCCATAGAATTCACTCAATGCTAACAGATTCTATACATGTTAAAGAGAAAGAGAGAAGACAATGGCAATGGGAAACATACCATGTGTAGCAGAGAAAACACAGTTGACAGAAACCAAGAGCACAGAGACTCCAAAAGCTTGCAATGATGTTCTCTCTTTGGGACTTTTTATCGAACACATGATGCGCATTAGAAGCCAAGGGACACTAGATATGACAGCAGCAACCCTGTCCATTTTCAACCACAGAGACACAGAGAAAGATGGCCTTCAATTGCGGTCATTGCGAAACATGATTGAATTAGTAGCAGAATGACATTAATGCCCTTGGAGAAGTTTCTCAGGCAGCCTCTGTATATAAATAATCTGTCACATGTGTTATAAATAGATATATATATATATATACCCAGAAAGACTATTTTCAAGTTTCAATACACACACACACACACACAAGAGTAATTATTATGAAACTTTATGATATATATATATATATATATATATTAAAACAATTTTTAATAATATGATTAAGAAACTATAATAAAGATTTAAAGTAATTTAATTATAATTTAAACTCAAAATGAGAAATATATAATCTAATAAAATCACCATATTTTTAACTCATAAGATAAAAAATAAAATAATATTAATAAATGTTAATTAATTAAGAAGATTATTTATGTATATATATCAGAAGGGATAAACTACAAATGAATTAAAATTAAAAATAAAAGCATAAGATACATCAAAATATATGTAAAAAAAATACAAGAAATAAGAAAAATACATGTTTTAGAGTCCACCTGTGTTGGATACATCAAAAATGAAAGGGGGAAAGAGAAGAGATAGGTCCTTAGGGGTAGAGAGGGTCTCCTCCTAAGGTGTGTCATGGATTGAAAGAGAAATGCTATTTAGGCGAACTATTCGTTCAAAATAATGAGTCCGCAAATAAATAAATAATCCTAAACTTTTATGGCTTCTTCATCATCGGACAGCCACCATTGCATCTCCCACACCACCCTCGCAGTCTCACTTGATCCACCGACATCGTCACCGATGTGGCCGACCCAACAAAGTCTAGATCATCAACTATCTTAGCCTAAAAATTGTGAAAAATTCATTCGTATTAGTTGTAAAGATTACAATATATAGCAACATGCTAAGGTTTCAACAACCTAGGAGATATACAAGGGATAACAACTAATAGTTACAACAAACAAATGAATATAGATAGACTTTAACAAACTTAATCCTTAACATGCCCCCGCAAGATGAACAGTCGAACAGATAGGCCAATCTTGGACAAAAACATATCAAATTTGCAGCGAGCTAAGGGCTTCGTAAAGGGATCAGCAAGTTGGTCACCGGTTGAAACATGAGTAACACGCAAAGTGCCATGGTGTACTTGCTCGCGAATAAAAATGGTACGCTAAGGGCCAAGTGTTTCATGCGCTAATGAAAAAAAGCAGGATTAGCACTTAAATGAGTGGCGCCAAGATTGTCACAATATATAAGCGGAATGTGAGGGAGTGGAACACCCATTTCATGCAATAAGTGACGTATCCATACTATCTCAACGGTCGTTGCAGTGACGCTTTTATACTCGACTTCGGTAGAAGATTGTGCCAAAAACCATTGTTTCTTGGAGCTCCAACAAATAGGATTACTACCAAAAAAAGATCACATGACCCATAGTCGACGTGCGGTCATCCTTGTTTCCAGCTCAATCGAGCATCAAAAGAAGGCATGAAGATGAAGAGAAGACTCTCAAAAATAACGTGATACCTTTATCAAGTGAACCAACAAGATAGCACAGGAGCCTCTTCAATGCGCCCGAGTGAGCACTTCGTGGAGCATGCATAAAAGCGTGACAATTTATTGACATAAAAGGCAACATCCGGGTCGAGTTAGCATGAGATACTAGAGGCTCCCAACGGCAGCGTGATACTCGATGGGATTATCAATCAAATCACACTGAATGCAACGTTAGGACGGAATCAAGCACCATAAGAGTTGAAACAGGTTTTGCAGTAGTCATTTTCATCCTCTCAAGCAAATTAGTGATGTACTTCCTTTGACTCAAGAACAAGCCTTGCACGGAGGGGGTAACTTCAACCCCCAAGAAATATGAGAACGAACCAAGATCTTTTAGAGCAAACCTTTGTGCAAGGCATTTGATGAACAGCTTCCTCTAACTCTCTCAAGGGGTTAAGCTCTATCTCGTCCCTATATATGCGCATTAAAAACATTAACCGCTGTCCCATCGACAATAATTCCACTCGCATCAACACCACGAGTAAAAACAACGAGCAACAACAATAATAATGGGACCTTGATTTTTTTATATCAAATTTCAAGATATATATATATATATATATATATATATATATCAGCGTGCTTAATATATTATGTGAAAGGGGACAAACAACAAATTATTATTATTATCACAACACTTGTGAAGCAACAGTAAAATAAGCATGAAATATAAATGACTCCCTTCCCAGCAGCAGGGTGCTTATAATTAAATATCCAGAGTTAAGTACATAGTACAAAAAGTACTGATTCTAAACCGATTAACAACCCCCGAAATTTTTGCATTGAACCCATAAATGTCCAGTATTTTATATTCCGTACTTATCAAATCCTTCATCCTGCACTGTATGCGAGACCAATATATCAGCACTCAACCAAAATGGCCACTACCTCAATTTACACCGTTATATCAGCACTCAACCTTGAAGAACAAAAGTGTTTTTTTTTTATAATTTTTTTTATTTACCAATATAAAATTTATCTGCTATGAAATGCCAAAAAAATGAATGAGACTATAAACCGACAATAGATAGGAAGATTCTGATTGATGCTTTATGTTTGTCATTAATCTCTTAACATCCAGTTCTTTTTCATGCGAGAACCACCATGCCGAGCCTCGGAGGTTGCTAGTTATATACGGAAAAAAGGAAAAAAGTTTGGGGGAAAAATCTACAATGGACAAACTCGTGCGGATAAAGTTTTTGGATCAAGCGATATGATGTGCTTGTAAGGAACTATGGATTTTTTGCATATGATTAATACAATTACACATGAATTACAAGTATGATGTTTTCGAACAATATAAACATGAGCATAGTAATAAGGCGGATAACCCCGACACATCTATTGCAAAAAGAGGTTCTTCCCTACGCTAATTCGATAGGGTAAAACACTTATGGTACAAGAGTCTAGTTCTATTGTCAACAGGCAAAACACTAGAAGATCCAATTCTCTCACTTCTATGCACTTCAGAATCAATACCTCTAATTTGACTTATGGCACAAGAACTCAATTCTGCTAGTGGGGGAAGAGGCGCATCCCCATTCGAAAGCGTGTAACTTGTCTCATACTTGGTCCAGGTGAAGGCAAAGGATGTGAACAAAAACAATCCAAGTTTAAATACCAAATTTAACTCCTCTAACACATAATCTTCGCCCAATCTTGGATCCTTTGTCTCATATATGGTACCCTTTTTTTCCAATTTGCAAACACCCGGTCCGACAAATCCTGTTCCATCTCTTCTTTATTTGGGTCCATGGTCCTCCTCCCACAGACAACCTCAAGTAGGAAAGCTCCAAAGGCAAACACATCACTACTGGTTGTAAACTTGCAAGCTTTTAGCAAGCTCGGTGCCCGAAAACCCGGAGTTCCTACAACATTAGTAGTCCGAGGGAGCGAGCACCATGATCATATAATCTAGCAAGTCCAAAAATCACCCTAGCCTACCATTCATCTCATCGTCCCGACAACACGTTCTTGGCCTTAATGTCTCTATGAATCACAACTTTGTCCCAACCTTCATGTAAATACTGGAGACCGGAGCGACACCTTTTATTATCTGAAATCTTATATTCCAATCAAGAATTTTTTTGTCTTGGCTGAACAGAAAACCATCAAGGCTCCCATTTGGCATGTAGTCATACACTAAGAGTAGCTCTCCTTTGCGCCTACAGATCCCCCAAGAGTCGCACTCAAGTTCCGGTGCCGGAGCTTGCCCGAGCTCACAATCTCAGCCCATAAACTCCCTAACTCCTTGCTTTGATTCATGGGAGACTCTCTTAATCGCAACTTCCATCTTACAAGGTGGTAGGATTCCTCTCAGTAGACCTTACCAAAACCTCCAATGCCAAGAAGACACTCATCCTTGAAACCTCTAGTTGCCTTGTATAGTTGTACATAAGAGAATCTGTTGGACTCAAATTCAAGCTCCCAGTCATCATGCAATTCGAGAACTTTTTCTTCCTTACCACCAAAAGTCGTTGCACC
Source organism: Dioscorea cayenensis subsp. rotundata (assembly GCF_009730915.1). Classification (NCBI taxonomy): domain Eukaryota; kingdom Viridiplantae; phylum Streptophyta; class Magnoliopsida; order Dioscoreales; family Dioscoreaceae; genus Dioscorea; species Dioscorea cayenensis. The sequence goes on from NW_024086784.1 coordinate 8,825, forward strand.
GGAGCAATTAATAGAACAAGCACTCGAAAAGAACCGAGGGCGACCATAATGATAGATTATTCAGATTTTTTTCTTCTTCTCAAATGACGTCAAATCTTGAGGTAGCGGAGGGAGGCTCGATAGGTTAAGCTCGGGGAGCTTTACCATCCAAATTAAAAGCTCCAACCAAGGATGTAATGATGTGAATAACTAGCTCCCTCATCTGAGCGAGAGAAACCCACATACATTAGGTCCAAAAATAATGCTAGAGAGATTTATGGTTGAAGAAAGGAGAGGAATCTTGGGTTTAGGTGTCCGAGAGGGGGCTAGTGTTACATTGAGCTGCATGTCCGTACCATTATATTCTATCCACACTTGCATTGGTCGATCACTCAAAAAGCACAAGGTCCCGAATTTTTACCATCAACATCGAGTGAAAACCTGCTGCCGACTTGTTAGATATACAACCATTGATGTCAATGCCAACATGATTGCCATTAATGTCTTTTGCTTCAGGGCTATATTATGTGTCAAACTCAATGGCCAAGATATGATTTGATGCATTGCCATTGTTCGTCTTGTTAAAAACCCCAAGAAAATAGTAAGGTGAAGCTTGGGTCAAGTCTTTGGAAGGTGAGAGAACAATAGCGAACCCGAGCACCACCGACCCATTGGGTGCTCGGGGAAAATGGCGAAGATGAACGTGGTAGCAAAAGAGCCAACATTATCCGCTCGAGATCTTTTTGAATCTCGAGTGGAGCAGGAAAGAAAGCATGGCCCTTGTCGTCGTGATGCTTCGTAGTATTGGTCACACTCGAGTAAAACCATCGGATGTGATTCCTCGCTAAACCATCCAGTGAGGTTCACACCCTTGAATCCATTATAAGTAAAAATCATTACCGTCCGAGAGTGCAATTTTCAAAAGGATAGCCCAAATCAAGAAAACTCTAAGAACCATCTTGCAAAAGTTTGTTTGGCTCTTTCATAATCGTTTGTTATCTTCTTTGAAGCTTTATGGTCAGTAGCTGAAATTAATCAAGTGGAAAGGTCAGCACTGAGAACATGCATGTACTCATCTTGTTTAGATGCTGTTGGAGAGTAGCAAGCCACACCAGCACCACCTTGAAGGGTCCTGCAAAGAAGAACAAGAAGAGAGAAGAGTTTGGAGACCAAAAAAAGATACACACACGATTGAGAGATGATAGTTCTCCGACTCTTGACTTTTTCTACATCTCATTCAAAAATGCCCTTTTTACATATTAATAGCAACCACACACTTCAACCAAAAAGTCTCTCATTAAACACCACCCTATTGGCCAGTCACACACATTATCTCAAACCCCATTGGTCCGAATCCTTAAACTTAAGATACTATATTATATTCCCCATCGACCCATATGAAATTACCTTCATACCCTCGATGACGATTGCCCCATCTCATTCTCCATTCTTGACAGTGGTTACGTTCACGTACCACCATCCCAAGCATGGTCGTCGGCCATCCCTGCTGCTCCATGCCGGTGCCCCAAGTCACCTTCAATCACCCATCACCATTAACACTCCCCCTTGATTGAAGCGTGTGAACTCCCATTTGAGCTCGGATCTCCTTGTGCTTCTCTGCTGGCAAGGGCTTTGTGAAGATGTACGCAAGCTGGTCCTTGGTGTTGCAGTGCTGGAGGGTGATCTGTCCCTCTGTTACCAAGCTTCGAATGAAGTGAAACCGCACATCAATGTGCTTGGTCCTTCCGTGAAGAGCCGGATTCTTCGCCACGGCAATTGTGGATTGATTATCACACCACAGGACACTCGTTTTAGATGGATCTTTCTCACAATCATTGAGAATTCTTCTGAGCCATATCAGCTGGCATGCTGCAGACGTTGCAGCAATGTACTCCGCCTCTGTTGTGGATAATGCCACGACATCTTGCTTCCGAGATCCCCAGGCTACTGCACTTGAACCCAATCTGAAGAACATCCCAGAAGTGCTCTTTCGGTTACTCAAGGAACCTCCCCAATCACTGTCTGTGAAGCCCTCCAAGCATCCATCATTCTCCTGAGGATAAAACAAGCCATAATTTGATGTCCCTGCAAGGTACCTGACAACTCTCTTTGCTGCTGTTAGGTGATCATTAGCAGGCTTGCTCATAAACCTTGATAAAAGATTAACAGAATAGCAAATGTCTGGCCTAGTGTGCACAATGTACAATAACTTCCCAATTAGGCTCCTGTATATTCTAGGATCAGTGTACTCTCCTTCTTCTGCAATAAACAGCTTGTCATTAACTCCCAACGGTGTATCAGCTATCTTGCATTGCTTCATGTTGAGTTGGGTTAGCAAATCCTCTACATATCTTCTCTGTGTGATGAAGATCCCATCAGGTAATTGATGTACTTCCAAACCAAGAAAGAACTTCATCAAACCCAGATCAGACATGTCGAATGTTTTCATCATTTCTTCTCTGAATTGATTGATCAGGTCCTGTGACCCACTTGTATACACAATGTCGTCAACATAGAGACTGATCAGTATACAATTCCCATCCTGTGCTTTCTTCTTGTACAATGTATGCTCAGTTTCATTTCTTTCATACCCATGCTGTTTGAAATGAGCATCGATCTTCCCATACCATGCTCTCGGCGCTTGCTTAAGCCCGTAGAGAGCTTTTCTCAATCGATACACCAAGTGTTCTTTCCCTTCAATTGAATATCCTTCAGGTTGTACAACGTAGACCTCCTCAGCAATTTCTCCATTGAGAAATGCTGATTTAACATCAAACTGGTACACTGGCTGTCGTGTTTGAGCGGCAAGAACAAGGATAAGTCTTACCGTCTCAAGTCTTGCAACCGGCGAGAAGACCTCCTCGTAGTCTAGACCGTGCTGCTGGACGTATCCCTTGGCCACCAACCTCGCTTTGTGTCTCAGTACTTCACCATTAGAATCATATTTGACCTTGTACACCCATTTCAGTCCAACTGCCTTCTTCCCAACTGGGAGCTCAGTCAGGTCCCACGTATGGTTATTCTGAATGGCTGCCAATTCTGCATCCATGGCCTCCTGCCACTCCTGATGCCTTGTTGCTTCCCTATAATTATGAGGTTCAGTCACATGGAGAGCGAAGCTGCAATTGTTATAGATATATGTTAGGGACCTCATTCTCCTTGGTGGTGAACTATCTGTGGACTCTTCTGGTGAAATAGAATTTGTTATCCTTTCACTGCTACTTGAAAGACCTCCACTAGAAGTTGCCTCTCCACCACCTTCATTGCCTGTGTCTTCACTCTCTTTGTCTTCTGGATCTTCAATGGTCATAACGGGTCCACCATTGTTTGAATCCCACACCCATCGAGAACTCTCATGGAATGTTACATCTCGACTAATAGTAACCTTGGATGTCAGGGGGTTGTAGACTTTGTAAGCTTTAGATTCTGGACAATAGCCCACAAACACCTGCTTCTCAGCCTTCTCATCCAATTTTTGCAGCTTCTGTGAAGGGGTGAGAACGAAAGCAATACAACCAAAGACTTTTAGATGGCTTACATTTGGTTTTTCTCCATGCCACAATTCATAAGGAGTTTTGTCACCCGCTGCTTGTGTTGGCACCCGGTTGATCAGGTATACCGACGTAGCGACCGCCTCAGCCCAGAACGCTGTCGGGAGGCCACCACATTTGAGTAAGCACCTTGCCATCTCAACGACCGTTCTGTTCTTGCGCTCCACCACACCGTTTTGTTGTGGTGTGTAGGGCGCTCAGAACTCCCTCCTAATGCCAAGCTCCTCACAGTATCCATTGAAGGCTTGCGACGTGAATTCTCCCCCCCGATCGCTTCTTAGCACTTTGAGCTTCCTTCCTGTTTCCCTCTCGACCAGCGCATGGAACTTCCGGAATTGCCCAAAAGCCTCACCTTTTGTCTTCAAGAAATATACCCAGCATTTCCTACTGAAATCATCTACAAGTAAAAAGAAAAACTTGTTACCTCCCAGAGATTCTACACTCATGGGGCCGCACAAATCCATGTGAATAAGCTGCAAACAGGCTGAGGTTCTCCTTGTCTTCACTGCGGGAAATGCCTTCCTTGCTTGCTTCCCAATGGCACAAACTTCACACTGAGGGCCATCCTTTACTTCGGGCAATCCCACAGCCATCTCCTTCAACGCCAAAGACCCCAGACTTCTATAGTTCAAATGCCCAAATCGTTGGTGCCAGCGCTCGGACGAAGTATGTTCATTCAGAGCCACATTAATTCTCCCAATTTTGGTGAGATCCAGAGGGAACAAGTTATTGTCTCCCTTCTATATCACAGTCACCATATCACCCGTTTTCTCATCCTTGATCTCACATCTTCTTTCATGGAAGTTGACTGAGAACCCTCTGGACAGAAGCTGTCCTACACTTAGTAGGTTGTGAGCGAGTCCTGAGACCAACTGCACCCCCTGCAGTTGCTTGAGCTTCCCGTCACCTGCAACTAGGGTCACCGTGCCCACTCCAAGCACAACCATTTCCTTGTCATTGCCAAGACGAACTGAGGTTTTCTGAGACTCATCAAGATTGACAAATAAACTTCTATCTCCCGTCATGTGGTTAGAACACCCGCTGTCCACCAACCACACACCATTTGAGGGCTTCATGGTTTGACTAGCCCGGCCATAAACAAGTGCTCAGATCTTTGCTCTTCTGCAACCATAGAGGCTCCGGTCTCTGCTTGCTTCCCTCTCTCTCGGCATTCAGCTTTCATGTGTCCAAATTTTTTACAGTTAAAGCACTGTATGTTGCTCTTGTTGTCTCCATTCCATCCTCGTGCGCTCCTGCCCCTTCCTCTTCCTCTGATGAAGCCTCTCCCCCTTCCTCTGGTGGGACTCCATCCCAGGCTAGCACAAGACAACCCTTTCTCCTTGACACCCGAGGTTGTGCTCTCGGTCTTACTGACAGTGCTTTTTCCTCCTTTCACCCCCAATGACCTATTCACTCTGACTTCATGAGCTTGGAGAGAACCACCAAGTTCATCAAGTGTTAAAGTTGTCATATCTCTGGACTCCTCCATGGCTACTGCCACATAGTCGAACTTTGGAGCCAAACTGCGCAGAACTTTGGACACCACTTGACCTCGTAGAGTTTGTGTCCAAGGGCTTTTACCTGATTCACAATCACCACCACTCTCGATAGGTAAGCTTGAATACTCTCACCATCCTCCATTTGGAGTGTCTCGAAGCTTTGCCTCAACGCCTGCTTTCTCACGGTCATCATCTTCGACGTTCCCTGATACAGGTTCTTCACTATCTCCCACGCAGCATGGGCTGTCTCCGCCTCCTCAATCCGGTCGAGAATAGACCCGTCGACTGCTTGTTGGATGAGGCAAAGTGCCTTTGCATCCCTCTTCTTGGTATCCCTTGCTCTTGCTTCATCTTCTCCTTCTGGCACACCCTTCTCAACGAGCTCCCAAAGCTCTTGAGACCGAAAAATGGTTTTCATCCTCAGCTGCCATCGTCCATAGTCTTCTCCTTTGAAGACGGGAACACAAGGCTGTGACAGGCTCACCGGGCTCTCAGCTGCCATCGTCTCCGACCAATCTCTGATACCACACTGTTGGAGAGTAGCAAGCCACACCAGCACCACCTTGAAGGGTCCTGCAAAGAAGAACAAGAAGAGAGAAGAGTTTGGAGACCAAAAAGATACACACACAGATTGAGAGATGATAGTTCTCTGACTCTTGACTTTTTTTTCTACATCTCATTCAAAATGCCCTTTTACATATTAATAGCAACCACACACTTCAACCAAAAAGTCTCTCATTAAACACCACCCTATTGGCCAGTCAACACACATTATCTCAAACCCCATTGGTCTGAATCCTTAAACTTAAGATACTATATTATATTCCCCACTGACCCATATGAAATTACCTTCATACCCTCAGTACAGTGCCCCATCTCATTCTCCATTCTTCAGCATGGTTCTGTTCACGTACCACCATCCCAAGCATGGTCGCCGGCCGTCCCTGCTGCTCCATGCCGGCGCCCCAAGTCACCTTCAATCACCCATCACCATTAACAGATGCAAAACAAACAAACGTATTATCTCAGTCTGATTCAATCCAGAAGCTTAAGTTGACAGGATAAGAAGAGACCCAGAACTAGTGCCCCAGCGACGATCGATTGCCAAAACTAGAGTCTAAAATTTATTTCAATTCAAAATGCTCTTTTAGGTTTAAATCTTACACAAATTAGACGGGAATAAACTAGCTAATTATACACAATTATTGAATTTCGTCTTGCAGTTACTACAGCTCGAGATTTACTACATTAAAAACAAACAAACAATTATATATATATATATATATATAGATCTAAGAGTGATTTTTTTTTTTCAAAAGGTGGATAAACCACTTCCATTAAAAAAACAGAGAATAGAAAACAGACCTAAGAGTGATTCGATAAGGAGAAAAGAAAACAAAAAAAACAAACAATTTACATAAGCCAAGCAGATCAGTAGCCTGTTTACAAGCTTCTTGTTTGTCCCATATCACACTAATACTAAATACACTTCCTTCCAAGGGTAACTAACACTAATTCAATCAGGTTTTCATGAACCAATTGAACATATGCAAATCAAGTCATGT
>NW_024086785.1:0-746 GCF_009730915.1 Dioscorea cayenensis subsp. rotundata
CTCCTGGGATAACCCCTCACATGCAACCTTGGAGGGGAGAATGAAAGATATTCCTCATACAGAACTCCCACAGAAAAACTTTGAATATGAATTGTAATCTGAAAGATTCGAACATACATTTATTCTTTATCTACACATACATTCAAGAAGCCGAAAGAATTTGGCACATTTTATTAAATTGGGGGATCAACGCAAATGTATAAAATATTTTATTTTGAAAAACCATCACCTTCAAAATCTAATGAAAGGCCAAAGCTTCTAATTAACTGTGAAGTTATTTTATATAATATTATATAGACATTTTGCGGTATCGACCACAAAATCCAAAACAAAATTTATTTTGTTCTTGGTATCCAAAACAAAATTTCTTTTTGTTTTTGATGTCGAACAAGTGATAGAATTTTTGAAGGGTGGTTTGATCAATTAACTTGCATGAATTATTGTAGTCATTATTATCATTTGTTTTTTTAATTCCTTTATCTTGCAGTTGTTTGTACCTGGTGTTTGTAATTGTTCACGGTGTAGTCTCTTTATCTTTATATATATATATATATATTATACACATATATTATGCATAAGGTGCACGTGCATATATGCATAATATGTGTAGATATATATCAATTTAGGATGTCATTATTTAGCCGAAGTTGTCATCCTTCTTTTGTAAAATGGCAACGTTAAATAAATTTGTAATTTCAAATCCAATTAATATATATATATATATATATTATTTTAGGAAGCACTTG